>NW_027172116.1:10000-270000 GCF_036898095.1 Palaemon carinicauda | reverse complement strand
GTATAAACAATAAAAACTTTAACACAACAAGAGGAAGAGAAACAAGACAGAACAGTGTGCCCGAGTGTACCCTCAAGCAAGAGAACTCTAACCCAAGACAGAGGAAGACCAAGGTACAGAGGCTATGACACTACCCAAGACTAGAGAAAAATGGTTTGATTTTGGAGTGTCCTTCTCCTAGAAGAGCTGCTGACCATAGCTAAAGAGTCTCTTCTACCCATACCAAGAGGAAAGTAGCCACTGAACAATTACAGTGCAGTAACCCCTTGGGTGAAGAAGAATTGTTTGGCAATCTCAGTGTTATCAGGTGTATGAGGACAGAGTAAAATAAGTAAAGAATAATGTCCTTCCAGATGGACACTTCAAAACATTGTTCTCTAGTCTTGGGTAGTGCTATAGCCTCTGTACCATGGCCTTCCACTGTCTTAGGGTAGAGTTCTCTTGCTTGAGAGTACACTCGGGCACACTATTCTGTCATATTTCTCTTCCTCTTAGTTTTTAAAGTTTATTAATGAAAAATTTATTTCAATGTTACTGTTCATAAAATGTTTTACTTTTATTTGTTAATTGTAGTTTATTTATTTTCTTTTTCGTTTCCTCATTGAGCTATTTTCCCTGTTGTTATTATTATTATTATAATTATTATTATTATTATTATTATTATTATTATTATTATTAGCTAAGCTACAACCCTAGTTGGAAAAGCAAGATGCTATAAGCTCAAGGGCTCCAATAAGGAAAAATAGCCCAGTGAAGAAAGGAAACAAGGAAATGAATAAACGATATAAGAAAAAATTAACAATAAAATATTTTAGAAACAGTAACAACATCAATATAGATATTTCATATATAAACTATATAAAGACTTATGCCAGACTGTTCAACATAAAAAACATTTTCTGCAACTTTGAACTTTTGAAGTTCTACGGATTCAACTACCTGATTAGAGATCATTCCACAGCTTAGTCACAGCTGGAATAAAACTTCTAGAATACTGTGTAGTACTGAGCCTCATGATATTGAAAGGGCTTATAGCATCCTGCTCTTCCAACTAGGGTTGTAGCTTAGGAAGTACTAATAATAACAATAAAATGATCCGTGCAAGTATCAATGAATAAATACTAAAAGATTGTAGAATGTGAGATTGTGTGACTCACAGAATAAGCGAAGTAAGTTGCTTGGAGTGTCTTCGAAAGTAAAGGCTGGAATTTTAGAGTGTCTTCGAAAGTAAAGGCTGGAATTTTGGAGTGTCTTCGAAAGTAAAGGCTGGAATTTTGGAGTGTCTTCGAAAGTAAAGGCTGGAATTTTCAAAGGGAATTTTTTAGTTAACTTTCCTTTATGGATGTAGAGTGTGAATGTTGAATGTAGATTAAGGAAAAACAGTTAAAGTGCCATAGCCTCTGTACCATGGCTTTCCACTGTCTTGGATTAGAGTTCTCTTGCTTGAGGGTATACTCGGAACGCTGTTCTATCTTATTCATCTTCCAATGTTTTTTTTTTTTTTTTTTTTAAGTTTTTATGGTTTATCAATGAAAGATTTATTTTAATGTTGTTACTGTTCTTTAAATATTTCATTTCGATTGTTTACTACTTCTCTTGTTTCCTTATTTCCTTTCCTCACTGGGCTATTTATTCCCTGTTGGAGGCTTTATGCTTATAGCATCTTGCTTTACCAACTAGGGTTGTAGTTTAACTAGTAATAATAATAATGATAATAATAATAGTAATAATAATAATAGAAAACGATAAGAAGTGTGTGGAAATAAACAGGAGTTTAAAAACGTTATCGTAGACGAAAAGATGAATCGGGGCGCTTTGAGATGGTTTGGCCATGTGTAAGGAATAGAGGAGTCTCACAAGGCTGGTGAGAAGAGCATACAATCTATACTAATTCTGAGGGATAAGAAGGGGAAGAGATAAAAAGCCTTGATAAATAGAGTGATAATCATTGGATTCTGAAGGCTTAAATAACTGGAATGACAGGCGCGTTCGATACACAACTAATGACATATCTGTGTCGGATAAAATGGCTAACGTCTAATTGTGCTCTGGAAGATTTACATTATCTATAAATCAGCATTCAAATGAATACTGCAGTGACTTATTGTTTTTTCTCTGGAGCCACCCGTTGTTAGGAATATATATATATATATATATATATATATATATATATATATATATATATATATATATATATATATATATATATATATATATATATAAATTTCTACCTCATACTTGGGATCGAACGCTAGCCCCTTCTAATGAAAGGCCAGGTCGAAACCAACCATGCCACGAGAGGCCATAAAAGGAAATCGGAACCTGACGCTAACTAGCTGTCCGAGGATTTACCTGGCGAGACATGGTGGGCCGGGGAAATCCGGTAAAACTCGCTGGTAAGAGACTGATGTCTCGCCAGGTAAATCCTCGGACAGCTAGTTAGCGTCAGGTTCCGATTTCTTTTTATGGCCTCTCGTGGCATGGTTGGTTTCGACCTGGCCTTTCATTACAAGGGGCTAGCGTTCGATCCCAAGTATGAGGTAGAAATTTATTTCTATTTGAACACGATGTTGTGTTGATATTTATCCATATATATATATATATATATATATATATATATATATATATATATATATATATATATATATATATATATATATATATATATATGTATATATATATATATATATATATATATATATATATATATATATATATATATATATATATATATATATATATGGATTCAGCATTGTTAGGGTATACTGATCTGTTTTCTCTCTCGATCTAAAATCTATTGGATAAAGACTTTGTGATATATATTATCAGCTAAACTACAATCCTAGTTGGAAAAGCAGGATACTATAAGCCTAAGGGCTCCAACAAGGATAAATAGTCCAGTGAGGACATGAAATAAAGAAACAGATGGAAGTGTGTGCCTGAGTGTACCCTCAAGCAAAAAAAAACCCCAACCCAAGACAGTGGAAGAAGACCATGGTACAGAGGGTATGGCACTACCCAAGACTAGAGAACATTTGTTTGATTTTGGATTGTCCTTCTCATAGAAGAGCTGCTTACCATGGCTAAAGCTTGTCGCACACTGAGCCGGAACGGAACCGCCCCTTCAGCCACCGAAGCCTCAGAACAGAACAGAAACGACGTACAGCGCACACACTGAGCCGGAACGGAACCGCCCCTTAAGCCACCGAAGCCTCAGAACAGAACAGAAACGACGTACAGCGCACACACTGAGCCGGAACGGAACCGCCCCTTAAGCCACCGAAGCCTCAGAACAGAACAGAAACGACGTACAGCGCACACACTGAGCCGGAACGGAACCGCCCCTTAAGCCACCGAAGCCTCAGAACAGAACAGAAACGACGTACAGCGCACACACTGAGCCGGAACGGAACCGCCCCTTAAGCCACCGAAGCCTCAGAACAGAACAGAAACAACGTACAGCGCACACACTGAGCCGGAACGGAACCGCCCCTTAAGCCACCGAAGCCTCAGAACAGAACAGAAACGACGTACAGCGCACACACTGAGCCGGAACGGAACCGCCCCTTAAGCCACCGAAGCCTCAGAACAGAACAGAAACGACATCCAGCGCGCACACTGAGCCAGAAGCCACAGAACGGAACCAACGCAGAATTTTAAAGAAACGAAGAAAGTTTTCCTTAATCATAACTGAGTTTTTATTTAATTGATGTTACAATGATTAGATATTCTGTATATCAATCTTTTATCGAATCCATAAGCCAGATGTTTATATGTTTTCAAAAAAGAAATAATAATAATAATAATAATAATAATAATAATAATAATAATAATAACAATAATAATAATAATAATGATAATAATAATAATTAATAAGCACTCCAAAATTCTTTGTATTAAATCATAAATTCACATCATTGTTACTAAAGTACATTCGTCAAATTTCTGACGTGAGCAAAAATAATAATAATAATGATAATGATAATAATAATAGTAAAAATAATAATAATAATAATAATAATAATAATAATAATAATAATAATAATAATAATAATAATAATAATAATAATAATAATAATATCAACATGGCAACCTAACCTTGGATCCTGCATCTTTCATCCTCAGAATCCTTAATGGGTAGAATCCTCAGCCCCTGAAATCCTACAAAGGAAAAATATTGCATGAATCACATCGCCCTTTTACCCCCAAAGGACGTACTGGTACGTTTCACTAAACTCATCCCTTTACCCCCATGGACGTACCGGTACGTCCTTGCAAAAAAAATGCTATAAAAATTTATTTTTCTTCATATTTTTGATAATTTTTTGAGAAAATTCAGGCATTTTCCAAGAGAATGAGACCAACCTGACCTCTCTATGACAAAAATTAAGGCTGTTAGAGCAATTTTAAAAAAATATACTGCAAAATGTCCTTGGGAAAAATAACCCCTTGGGGGTTAAGGGTTGGAAATTTCCAAAGAGCCTGGGGGTAAAAGGGCTAATAACCGGGGTTGTCTATGTCAATATTTTTCATTGCTAAATTTTTATTTTTATAAGGCCTATTTTGAAAAAATATCAGCAAACCAATTACTTTTACTGAACTAATTCCATTTTTCCGAGGAAATCATCCTTTTAGGATTGTGGTGGCCGATGTGGTAACGTCCCTATATGGTGAAGCCAGACTTGGATTCGAGTCCCGCTCAAACTCGCTAGTTTCTTTAGTCGCTGCAACCTCACCATCCTTGTGAGCTTAGGATGGTGGGTTTGAGGGAGCCTATCGGTCTATCTGCTGAGTCGTCAGCAGCCATTGCCTGGCCCTATTTGGCCCTAGCTTGAGTGAAGAGGGGTCTTGGGCACTGATCATATGTATATATGGAGAGTCTCTAGGGCATTGTACTGCTCGATAGGGCAATGTAACTGTCCCTTGCCTCTGCCATTCATGAGCGGCCTTTGCTCGTCAGAGGCGTTATAATCATTTTCTTTACGGAAGGTCCTGTAGAGAGTAGGGTTCCTGCAGTATAGGACCAGAAAAGCAGTCCTTAAAGTAAGTAAAGAGTTACTGGATCCTTTGACTGGCCAGACAGTGTTACTTAGGATCCCTCTCTCTGGTTACAGCTCATTTTTCCTTTCCCTATACTCACCAAATAGTCTGGCTTATTTTTTTTTTCCACATACTCCTCTGTCCTCATACACCTGACATTAATTCTTCTTCACTGAAGGGTGATAATGTGGCTACTTTCCTCTTGGTAAGGGTAGAAGAGACTTTATCTATGGTAAGCAGCTCTTCTAGGAGAAGGAAACGCAAAAATCAAACCATTGTTCTCTGGTCTTAGGTAGTGCCATAGCCTCTGTACCATGGTCTTCCATTGTCTTGCGTTAGAATTCTCTTGCTTAAGGGTACACTCAGGCACACTATATCTATCTGTTTTCTTATTTACTTTCTTCACTGGGCTATTTTTCCTGTTAGAGCCCTTGGACTTATAGCATCTTGCTTTTCCAACTAGGGTTTTGGCTTAGTTATTAATAATAATAATAATAATAATAATAATAATAATAATAATAATAATAATAATAATAATAATAATAATAATAATAATAATAATAATACCGCGGGAATTAATGTAGGCCACTGTAAAAACAATTTAGTTTTTTTATGATATATATGAAGTACAGTATACTCATTTTGCTGTTTCAAAATGTAGACTAAGCCACTATACACACACACACACACACACACACACACACATATATATATATATATATATATATATATATATTATTATTATTATTATTATTACTATCCAAGCTACAACCCTAGTTGGAAAAGCAAGATGCTATAAGCCCAGGGGCTCCAACAGGGAAAAATAGCCCAGTGAGGAAAGGAAATAAGAAAATAAATAAATGAAGAGAACAAATTAACAATAAATCATTCTAAAATAAGAAACAACGTCAAAACAGACATGTCATATAATAAACTATATATATATATATATATATATATATATATATATATATATATATATATATATATATATATATATATATATGTGTGTGTGTGTGTGTGTGTGTGTGTGTATGTGTGTGTGTGTGAAAGCTTACAATATACAGCAAACGAAGAATGTTCCAGAAGAAATTCCATACTATGGAGACAGTGTGACGTCTGAAGCCATTGTTCTTTTTCATTCTTTTCGAAGAGAGACCGGTGGAGGAGATCTTCGATAGGCCTAAGGGGACTCCGGGAGGCCTTATCTCTCCTCACCCTCTCTCTCTCTCTCTCTCTCTCTCTCTCTCTCTCTCTCTCTCTCTCTCTCTCTCTCTCTCTCTCTCTCTCTCATAGTCCACTTTTAAGACAGATTCAAATCTGAAGCCGGGTGGAATCTGTTGACCCCCACGAAATGGATTCCTGGATTCTGTAAAATTCAGTCGAAGTACAAAAAGAAATTAAATAAATGATATAATAAGTAGTTTTCTAGTCTGTCCTAAATACGTTAAAGACAGTTTCTTTTAACTATCTTTTATTCAAATTATATTTTTGTTGTATGGACAAAATTACTTTTGCATCGAATTAAAACTAAATAAAGTAGACATTGGCCAATTCTTCCTAATTATGACATTTATCATGGAATTTCTTCTCATCTTTTCCTTGTTTCTTTTATCTGAAATCTCTCTCTCTCTCTCTCTCTCTCTCTCTCACACACACACACACACACACACACACATATATATATATATATATATATATATATATATATATATATATATATATATATATATATATATATATATATATATATATATATATCACCATTCCTTACACTCAGATCTTTACTGACAAATTCTTGTTGTATAATTAAATCAATCATAATTTAACTACAGTAATAGCGATTTGGTAATTAAACTTATAATTGCTATACAAATGAAAAATTATATTAAAATTCATGCGTTGCATAATGTAGAAGTTTACATAAATATCAGTTGATTATTTATAAAAAAAAAAATAATGGCCGAAGTTTTCAAACCAAATAGTTGGGCGGGCCTACATGGCACGGTAATAATAGTCACGCAGAACTTGTTCCTATTTCATTTATTATAGAGTTGATTTTGAGTTAATATACTTTTTAATATATCATATATTATTTTAGTATATATTCAGATAAGTAGAACGTTCAAAATATAATGATTATATTATAAATGCTAGTTAAAACCGCATTTTACAACAAAGGAATTAGGTGAGAAGCAGAAACATTTATACAATGAAAATGGTGTGTTTGAAGTTAATATATAAATCTATATGATTTATTAGATGAATATTTAATTTAAAAACGTATATTTAATGCTTATAATAAAATTTTGGACCAGATAAATACGCAGCATGACTATTATTCCCTCATCCAGTTGTCCTTCGAGGCAGGGGTGCCATTCGTACGATAATTATCGTACATGTACGATTATTTTAGGTCCAGTACGATGTACGATACATACCTTAGGTATAAACAATGTAGGTGTGTGTGGGTTTGATTAAACAATTATACTAATATATTTTGAAATAAGTCAATCATAAACTCCTTAATAATTATATTGAAACTGTGTACGATAATTTTGGTTGAAAAACGACAATTTTAAGGCTCATGTATGATAATCCAGTCGAAACAATCTGGCAACCCTAGTTCGAGGTGTCCTCATAGATGGCGCTGAGGTCCCCAAGAAGAAGTCGGCGCCAAAAGGGCCCTCTTATAGCAGCGTGGCTTTCATTTCCCTTCGGAATTTACCCAAATGAGCATCCTACGCGCCTCGCCCAAGCTGTCATCGCTCACACTAACCATCAAACTAGGTAAATATCCTTGGAGGGGAGTCCTATGGCGTGAAATAACTCTAAATAAAGCTAAAAATCCCAGGCGAATTCTTCGGGCCTGATGCCCCCACGTGTTAAGGTCCCGACCCCCGCATAGTGATCCTTTCAATAGTGTTACGTAGCCGTTGATATCCTTCATATCCCCGGTTGCCCATCCCGTCGGCATCCTATCCTTGGTATGAATCCTCCTGGATGGATGGGATGCAGCTGCGAGGACCGTCTGTAACGGGAAAATGATTTAAATGTGTGCAGGTGGTGGTGATGGTAACAGCTGATGGCCGGCTCCGCCATGCCCCGTTTCTTCGGTGCCCCAAAAACCTCTGCCCCGGGACGAATTCTTATTTAAAAAGGTTTTTTATCCCAGTTATAACTGTTTTAAGCTTAAATATATAAAATAAATGGAGAGTCGTCGTTGTGTGTGATATATTTCTGGTTGTAGCAGATATTTGGGGTTAATATAAGGTTGTGGGTATGAATGGCCCACACGGAAAGGTGGGCATCGGTTAGAAAAGGTCTCTCTCTCTTCTCTATTCTCTTTTCTCATCCCCTTCTCTCTTCTCTCTTCTACCTTTTGTTATTGCTACGTGACCGTTACATAACACCTTGCAACGTAACGGTATTTTTCAGTTTGTGGAAAAAAAAGACCGTTGGCTTAACGTGTACGGCTGGGTACGGTATGTAGTTAATTTTAGTATTTTAAGTAATCCAAGAGTATATATCTATTAAATTTATTAAATTTTTAGGCCTATTGATTTTAGCCTAACATTCCTAGGTAGTTCTAGATGGCATGGATTCTTAATGTTTTTATTGGAGAAATTTAATTTTTTTACAATGCCAAATCATTTTTCTTAGATTTATCCTGAAACTATTTGCCAAGTGTCTGAAAGGTTAGGTAGGCCCGTGTTAGGCTAGGCAGGATGGAGGCCTATACTTCCATCTGGTCGTGGTATGCTCGGTGATGAGGCCGTATGCAAGATTAGCATTTTACATTTTAAAGGATAATTCAAGATTTTTGTCGGGGTTAAATTCCTTCTAATACTGGCGATATTTGTCCACCGTAACGAGGTGTCTTCGTATTGTGGTTACCCTTGAGCCTACTTCTCATTTGTGGTCGTAGCCTGATGCTTCCCTAGGCTATGTCACGTAACTCGTACTGGTTTATGAAAGTATTAGGAGCCCTTGTATATCAGCGGCCAGTTCCTCACGCGTTTGTAAAAAAATGGACATCGACTAACCTAAGCTTTCCCGCTTACCTAACCTATAACCTAAGCTTTCCCGCTTACCTAACCCTCATGCTTTCCTTTCCTACTTACCTAATGGGGGAGGCTAATGCCCCCGTGACCTACTTCACACTGCCGTATTCTAAGTTAGACATAATACATACAGGTGGCCGCTATCATACACCCAAGTATTGATCTGTCAAGGTGACTTGTAGATTTAGCGTTTATTTTTCAGCCATGTGTATCTTTATATGTATTCTGGGTTTCATTGTATATTATTCCATGGTAATGTAACCTAGGAAAAAAACTACTGTTTCTTATAGAAAAAATTACGCTCTCTTCGAAAATGACACTCGTTCCCGTCGCAAATTAATAGTTTCAGGAATAAATATACATCTATATCCTCCAATAATGGGGGACCCCCAGTGGGAACTCGGGGTTTTGGGTGGGGAAAACATACTGGGGAATCGATATATAAACGTAAAACGCCTTTTTTTCTCTATACATTACCCTCTTGAAATTATAATAACTGGAGGAAAATACAAAACAGTATATATGAATTAACTTTGGAGTAATATACAAAATTACCGTATTCTGTAACATCATTTATTACAACTTACTATGGCTGCTTGTTTTCATTCAACTTATCTTTGGTGTATAGAACCTGAAATTTTAGGACATCGATAATATAGTTATATGGTAGTAACATTCAAAGATGCTTATGAAATTAGAATGAGGAAAATATAATTGAAATTGTCTTGCATGTTATTCATAGTCATTGATATATATTTAATGCTATAGTCATGCCATTTTTGTAATAGCAAGCAAAACTGACAATCTTGTTAGACTTTTTCTGTACTTCGTATAATAAGTATAAGGTTAGTTTCATCCAGTTGTAACTTATTAAACTTTTATCAGTCACATCTGTAGTAAACAGTAACCCAGTGTTCCCTAGTGGGCGTTTTTAGGTTAGTAAAAAGCGCACGGACAAAGTTAAGAGCATTTTGCTTGCCAGAGGGTTCGGTATATCTGAACGGTGATAAACTGGTCGAGGTTTATGATTAAACTTTCATCAGTCACATCTGTAGTAAACAGTAACCCAGTGTTCCCTAGTGGGCGTTTTTAGGTTAGTAAAAAGTGCACGGATAAAGTTAAGAGCATTTTGCTTGCTAGAGGGTTCGGTATATCGGAACGGTGAAAAACTGGTAGAGGTGTATGGTTGGTGTCCTTTCCTGCTGAGAATGGCTTCACGACAAGATGTCTTTAAAGAACTTTTGTTGGGAAACTACTATGAAATTCATTACATTCTGATCTAGTATATTAATCCATAACCTTGTTTTTATGGTAATTCAGATTCTATAAAACCAGATCTTGACACGAATTATAATTTTGTTTTATGCCAGTAAGTTTTTTTTTGGATTTGAAGTATGTTGGCCTTCCAGAAAGACTGTTACTCTATCATAGTTTTATAATTAACGTGATGACTAATTTCTCTACCCTAGGCTTTAAGAGGGCCAGTGAGTTTCAATTCTTTATATGTCGCCTTTGGGAGTAGTGAACTCTGCACTTGTCATATAATAATAATAATAATAATGTTTATTGGACAAAAACATATTTACATACAAAATATTTACAAAAAAGGATTCGGTCCAAGCCCATGTGGAGCAGAGCTCTTCGGGCAATAATACAAATAAAATAATATCTTCAATTAAAAAAATTTATAAAAAGTAAATATTGATATAGATAAACTAAATGTACACATATATACATAAGTATATATTAATATAAAACATTAATGTAACTATTGCACAAATATCTGATAATAGTATAGGTTTGAGAACTTTATCAGCAATTAGAAATTTAGTAGGTCGTGGTGTGTGTGATAGCGGCCACCTGTATTTATTATGTCTAACTTAAGAGTATGGCAGTGTAAGGGCTAATGCCCTGTTAGGTAAGGACATGGGTTGTAGGTTAGGTTAGTGGGGGGAGTTTAGGTTAGTTGATGTCTATTTTTAATGAACGCGTGAGGACCTGGCCCCTGATATACAAAGGCTCCACTAGGTCGTGTTTCGATATTTTTAAATGCACCCAGGTAAAACTACTAAGTTCACTCGTTCGAAATCTCGACTCCAAAATTGTGGATTTGTAATTGCCTGCATGCAATCTTAATAATAATGTTTATTGGACAAAAACATATTTACATACAAAATATTTACAAAAAAAGATCTTGTGAAGTTTAGGTAGTTATTTGTAATAAGAAATTGTTGGAAGTTCGGTATTGATACGCAAATGGCCAATCTGCTCATCAACCGAAAGATGACAACATAAAGAAATTTTGTCGACCATTATTTTCAACATCGCCATTTCAGTTCAGTTGCCTGGCTTAGGGATTCGCCTTTTCGTCGGCTTTCTTCATTCTAATTTTTTTCACATCGGATATGTTTTTGTTTCTTCCTTCCTTGAACAAAGTTTCCTATTTTCTTATCCTCTTTGTATGACAGTTGTAGTTATATCATCCTTACCTCGTCACTGTTATCAAGACAATCAAGAATGAAATGGGCGAAGTCTTCAGTCTCTGTCCCACATAGCTTACATTCTGCCCTTCCTCTTAATTCATGTCTTTTCCCTATCATTTAATCTTGAACCGTTGGCCGCAGCTCTATACATAACTGAATTAGGGTTGTCATAGAACATTTCTCCTATTTGACCTTTTTCTTGTATACTTTTAGCCATTATTTCAATTTTAGTAAAATGGACAGCTCCTTGATTGTTATGTCACAAATTCCAATATCTAAAATTTTCTGTTTTGGAAGTCTGAATGGCTATAATTTGTGCGTTGTTTGCAAATAGCCTATCCGGTTTTCCTTTTCAAAATTGGTGTCCAGCCTATCTTATCTAGGTTAATGTTCCTATTATTTATCATACTTTATATCTCGCCTGTGAGTTCTTTTGGCTACAGTGTCTTTATAGAGTACAGATGTTAATATACGTTAGACCTCTCGATGAAATTACAGTATAGTTAATACTGGTGTGTTATTGTTTAAAAAAAAATTAAGTAAATTTTTAAAAGCATTGTTTAGAAATATTAGGAAATCATTATACACGTAACTTGTATCTTTAGAAAGAATAAGCTGACTTTTCATCAGGAATACCAACTGAATGAAAATGGTGTAGGGGTACGAGGGGTTTTAGTTGGCAGGCCTGGTCAGTGTTGCCAATGCTGATTGTTGGACTTTGGTTATTTTTCCACTTGTAACACTGGATTGTATGTAGGTACAGTGAACCCTCGTTTATCGCGGTAGATAGGTTCCAGACCCGGCCGCGATAGGTGAAAATCCGCGAAGTAGTGACACCATATTTACCTATTTAACATTATATTCAGACTTTTAAAACCTTCCCTTGTACGTAGTACTGTTAACAAACTACCCTTTATTGTACAGAACACTTAAAGCATGTACTACAGTACCCTAAACTAAAACAGGCACAAATATTAAAGGTGATTTTATATCATGCGTTTCCTAAACACGCCAAAAAGCACGATAAAAAATGGCAACCAATGTTTTGTTTAAGTTTCTCTGATCATAATGAAGAAACAAACTCATTTACTGTACACATCTGTGTATAGGTTAGTTTTTGCATCGATTATATTGATTATTCAGTACAGTATGTTGATTTTGTTATTACCAATATGTATATACATATGGGTTATGAAAAAAAATCCGCGAAGTGGTGATTCCGCGATGGTCGAACCGCGAAGTAGCGAGGGTTCACTGTAATCTCATCTGACTGTTTCATGGTGGTCTCTTGGGATCTAGAAGTGATGGTTGGTCATGCATTACCTGTCCTGAGCATCAGTGGCTTGAGTAGATGCAAGACTGGATTGGCACGATATTGGTTGTGCGATGATTTTTAATGTATTAATTTTAAACTATAAATGCACTACTGCTTCCATTTTGCGCATAAAGGCGCAAAAGTGGCAATGAATTGTGCTAGATAAAATGCTCATCTCATTCAATTTCTTTAGTTAGAGATCTGCAGTTTGAGCAACACAATCAATGTTGACAGTTGAATTTGCTGTCATGTACACGAGATAATGAAATTTCAAGTTTTGATTTTTGTAAATCTAAGCGTAATCTTTATACTTAACTGGGGAAACTGGATTCCCTTTCCTTTGCCCTAGTCATTCACGAGACATTGGAGGATGGAGACAATTATTATGTAATAGCAGGATTTTCCTGCCTACGTGGTTCCTACTGCTTGGCACGACAACAAAGCTTGAGATCCTACGGTGAGGTTGATCCTCTTGTTATATCCTTGCATTAGGGTAAAACTACTTGAACTCTTGTGAAATGTCGGCCCTAAATTGGTAATTTCGGAACCTTTGTATATCAGCGGCCAGTTCCTAGCACATTGATTATAAATAGAAAGCAACTAACCTAAACTCCCCCCCCCCAACCTACAAGCAGTCTCTTTACCTACTTACCTAACGGGGGGTACTAATGCCCCTCTGCGACACCCCCCCTTACACTGCCTTATTCTGTTTAGACATATTAGTACATACAGGTGGCCACTATTGTACATACACCCCATGATTTCTAATCAAAGTATTTAATGTCTAAAGGTAGCCAACTCTAAATCTAATAGTGGCCCTTTGTGTCAGTAGGCGCAGGAAGAGACGATGATGAAAGCTGAACGAAAACATTCGAGGTTAGGGGTGCAGTTGGTTGGCAGGCCTGGGTTGGGTTGCTAGTCCTGTAAGTTTAGTCTTTTGGAAGCATTTTAAGTTATACATGTGTTCTGAACAGTGATCTCAGAGTTTGTCTTAAAGCGTATTGAACGTTATAGATGCTAGATTGTTTGATTATGGCTCTTGGAACAATGTATTGTACGTAGGTACTTTTATATCTTGCCTGTAAGTAAGTGATCGCAATGAAATATGGATGATTCATGGTGGTCTTTTAGGAGCAACAATGATTGGAATAGATGCAAGACTAGATAAGTTCAGTATCTTAATTTTTTTTGTAATGTTTGAATTTTAAACTATATAAATGCACTATTGCTTCCATTTTGTGCATAAAGGCACGTAAGTGGCAATGAAACGTGCTAGATAAAATGCTCATCTCATTCAATTTCTTTTGTTAGAGATCTGCAGTTTGAGCAACACTTTTTGTTTAATGTTTACTGTTAAATTTGCTCTGCATGTACAAGGATTATGAAGCTTCAAATTTTGCCCTTTGTAAATCTATGCGTATTTTATTACTTTACGGGGTAAATCCGTTTAAGTTTTGACATCTTATACTCCAGAATTAGTTCGCAAATTATTTTCCCCTGGCCATTGAGTTCCTCTGCCCCAATGTGTCCCCGTTCCAATTTCATAAAACGTTCAAAGAACTTTTAAGACTCCCATAAGCAGTTTTGATATTCACCTTATTTTCATCATTCTTGTCTTCCTGTTCATATGGATGAACAGAATTAAGATTTATTAGTTTTACTAAGCATTTACTTTTAGGAGCGATTTTTCGACAGTGTTATCAACGCACACATTTGCCCCTTTAGTTGAGCAGCTCTTTCAAGTGAAGGATCCACACTGGCGTCCAGTACATATATTCTATCAGCATTTGCCAAAACTTATCAAGATTTTTGCTCTTCAAGGTTATCATTTATGCCACGCCCTCCACAACTGAATTTAAGTTGTTCCTTCATGAAAAAAGCAGTCATTTAACCCTTTTACCCCCAAAGGACGTACTGGTACGTTTCACAAAACCCATCCCTTTACCCCCATGGACGTACCGGTACGTCCTTGCAAAAAAAATGCTATAATTTTTTTTCATATTTTTTATATTTGAGAAAACTCAGGCATTTTCCAAGAGAATGAAACCAACCTGACCTCTCTATGACAAAAATTAAGGCTGTTAGAGCAATTTGAAAAAAATATACTGCAAAATGTGCTTGGAAAAAAATAACCCCTTGGGGGTTGAGGGTTGGATATTTCCAAAGAGCCTGGGGTAAAAGGGTTAAAAGGGGTAAGGTTAATGGGTGCTGAAGACTCTTGATGAATTATCAAGGAACTGGCATGCTCTCTAGTGTAGTGGACAGGCTCTTGTCTTCTACAGGGTACTCTTGTGTAACTCAAATGTCCTGTTCGGATATGTTTGGCATTAGCCTGAAGTATTTCTTTGATTGGCTGTTTATCAATTTTGAGTGCGAAGCAGGTTTTTGTGAAGGTTTGTCCAGGTGTGGATGGTCATTTTTGTGTAACGTATACGGCCTGCCCTCGAGATACAAACACAAATCCAACCGAAATCATAAATCTGATTGCGTATCAAAATGTTGTAATGAAATACTATTATAAAACTGGTACAGTATATGGGTGTATGTATGATAGCGGCCACCAGTATGTATTATGTCTACCTTGGAATACGGCAGTGTAAGGGGGTCATAGGGGCCGTCGGCCCCCGTTAGATAAGTAGGTAAGGACATGGCATGTAGGTTAGGTTAGGGGGGAAAGTTTGTTAGTTAATGTCATCTTTAATGAACGCGTGAGGAATTGGCCGCTGATATACAAAGGCTCCCTATTATATAATTTATTGCAGTAAACAAGACTGCATTTGCATTATGAACCTGGACGATAGTATTTCTGAATTGTAGCTGAAAATCATAGGCTTGCGAGTTGGGCGACGCCTACCTTAGCCCGAAATTTAAAAAATTTCATTATCAAAACAATTCAACTTACAGCTTCCCTGTACTTTTATCAGGTCTTTTTATGTATGAGCCATTTAGACGTAGTCCTTCCTGTGAGAAATTTTGAGGTTAAAAGGAAAAGAAATCTAGACTGAATCGTTCTCCATCGTCTTTGAAGGAAGTGTGTCTTTTAAGTCTCCTTTCCCTTCGCCCTAGTCATTCACGAGACAAGTCCTTCTGTGAGAAATTTGAGGTTAAAAGGAAAAGAAATCTAGACGGGATCGTTCTCCATCATCTTTGAAGGGAGTGTGCCTTTAAGTCTCCTTTCCCTTCGCCCTAGTCATTCACGAGACAGGATGGGACCAACTATTTTGTAATGCCAGGATTCTAATGCCTTAAACAGTAAAGGTTGAGACACTCTTGTTATATCCTTGCTTTGGGGTAAAGTACTTTCACTCATGCGAAATGTAGACACCAAATTGGGAATTTGTAATTAGTGTTTGTCTTAAAGATAGAAGACTCTTAACCCTTAACAGAGGCCCTTTAGCGTAGATGATGATTATGAAAGCTGAATGAAAGAAGTGGATGGGTAGGGGTGCAGTTGCTCAACAGGTCTGGATTAGGTTGTCAGTCTTGATTGTTGGACTTTACTCTTGAAACAATTTTAATGTGTGAATTTCAAACTAGAATGCACTACTGCTTCCATTTTGTGCATAAAGGCGCAAAACTGGCAATGAAATGTGCTAGATAAAATGCTCATCTCATTCAATTTCTTTAGTTAGAGATCTGCAGTTTGAGCAACACGTTTTTGTTTGTTGATAAGATTATGAAGTTTCAAATTTTGTTTTCTGTAAATCTATGCGTAGTCTTTATTACTTAACTGGGGGAAAACTTTGTTGATATTCAAGTGTTGACATTTAAAACTCCCGATTTAGTTCACTAACTAGATAATTTCCCCTTTGCCAACGAGACCCTCCACAACTGAAGTTACGAGTTCTTACATGAAACAAACCGTTGTCTTTAAGAACGGGTCAAGGTTAGTGGGTGCTGAAGACAGTTTGGGAATTATCAAGGATCTGGCATGCTTTCCAGTGTAGGGTGGTAAGGCAATGCCTGTTACATGGTACGCTTTTGTAACTGTCCTGTGTCCTGTTTGGGTACGTTTTGCATTTGACCTACGATTTCTTGTTTTTAGCTGTTTTATCATTGAGTGCAAAGCAAGTTTGTGAAGAATTGACCAGGCGTTGATGATGTTCAGTCTGTTCTCAACTTACAAAACATTCAGAAATACAGACTCGGATACAACTGAAATCATAAATCTGATTTTTTATCAAATTTTGTAATGAAATACTTTGATAAAACAAAATTGTATAATATAATGCATTAAAGTACATTTGCCATATGAAACTCGACGGCTGAAAATCATAGGCATGAGAAGTGACGCCTACCTTTGCCCAAAATGAAAAAAAATTGACTAACAAACAATTAAACTTAAAAACAGCATCCCGGAGTAAGTTGAGGATTTTCTGTACGATTATGAGTCTTCTATCTTTAGCCATTAAATAATAAAATTACAATTCCCAATTTGGTGAAGACATTTCGCACAAGTGAAAGTAGTCTTACCCTAAAAGGCTCGTACAGAAAATCCTCAACTTACTCCGGGACGCTGTTTTCAAGTTTAATTGTTTGTTAGTCAATTGGCGCTGGAGGAGGAGGAGATGATGATGAAAGCTGAAAGATAAGGGGAGGGTTGCGGGTGCAGTTGGTTGGCAAGCCTAGTTTAGGTTGCCAGCAATGGATTATACAATACTGGTTGCATTGAAATATTGACGTTTATGGTGGAGTTCATGGAAGACTAGATTAGCACATTTCCGTGAATGTTTTGGTCATGTTTGAATTTTGAACTACAGTATATAAATGCACTAATGCTTCCTTTATGTGCATAAAGGCATATAACTGGTAATGAAATGTGCTAGATTAAATGCTCATCTCATTCAATTTCTTTAGTTAGAGATCTGCAGTTTGAGCAACAATGTTTTAATATTTAGTTAAATTTGCTTTGGCGTGTACACTTTGCTTTTTGTAAATCTCAAGTTTAGTCTTAAACCAGGTTGGGTAAATCTCATTTATAGAATTTTTGACATTTTACTTAATTCGGTTCACAAATTAGATAAATATATTACCTTTACCGGGTACCTCTCGGCCCCAATACTTGTCCTAGTCTCAAATTCATAAAATTAAGTTCAAAGAACTAAGACTCCCATAAGCAGTTTTTTATATGCTTTTTTTCATCATCCTTGGTTTCCTGTTCAGAAGGATGAAGAGGATAGTTTTAATGGTTATATTGTGCATTTATATTTTGGAGTGACTTAACAGTAGATAATAACCCCCATATTTCCCTTTAGTTGACTTGTGATAAGCAGTGGCAGCTCTTTCCAAGTGAAGGATCCACCACTGGCATCCAGTACATATATTTGATCATCTTTTGCTGAAACTTATAAAATATTTTTCTTTAAAAGTCATATATGCCACACCCAACTGATTTAAAGTTCTTACATGAAACAAACCCTAGACATTTAAAAGGTGGTTGAGTTTAGCGGTAGCTGAAGACTTCGTGAATTATCACGGATCTGGCATGCTCTCCAGTGTAGGGTGGACAGGCTCTGCCTCCCACAGGGTACGCTTTTGTAACTGTCCAATGTCTTGTTTGGATGAATAGCGCATTTGACCTACATTTTTTTTGTTTAGAGCTGTTTGTGATGTGGATGGTAGTTATAGGTTAACATATACAGGCTGTCTGTAACTAACAAACATTCGGTGAATCAAACAAATCCAAGAGAAATCATAAATTTCACTTTTATCAAAATTTTGTAATGAAATACTATAGTATATGTAGTATATGATTAAATGCAGTAAATAAGACTGTATTTGCAATATGGAACGGACTTCAGTATTTGTTGACTTGTAGCTTAAAATCGTTAGCATGCGAGTTAGGCAACGCCTACCTTGGGCCAAAATTTAAAAATTTTACTAGCAAACAGTTCAACTTGCAAACAGTCTCGGATTTTTTGTATGAGCCATTTGCACGTAGTCGTCCTCCCAGTGCGAGAAATTTTGAGGTTGAAAGGAAAAGAAATCTAGAGGGGATAGTTCTCCATTGTCTTTTGAAGGGAGTGTGCCTTCTAAATCTTCTTATCCTTCTTCCTAGTCTTTCACGAGGTAGGATGGGGACCAACTATTATGTAATACCAGGATTTTCCTGCATACGTGGATTCTACTGCTTCGCACAACAAAGCTCAAGATACTATAGATGAGGTTGATCCTCTTGTTAATCCCTGCACTAGGGTGAAACTAATTTTGCTCTTTAAAGTATTTAATGTCTAACGATAGACAAGACTTAAAATCTAACAGAGGTCCTTTGCATCAATAGACATAGGAGATGATGAAAGCTGAATGAAAGGAATGGGGGTTGCAGTTGGTTTGCGGGCCTATGTCTGGTTGCCAGTCTTGCTTGTCGGACTTGGGTAATTTTTCCACTCTAAACAATGTATTTATGTATGTACTCCATCTTAGCTGTTATTAATGGTGATCGCTTTGAAGTTTCATGGTGGTCTTTTAGGAGCAACATTGATTTTGGAATAGATGCAAGACTGTAGATTAGCACAATATTTTTGTGAATGGTTTGGTAATGTTTGAATTTTCAACATCAGAAATGCACTACTGCTTCCATTTTGTGCATAAAGGCGCAAAACTGGCAACGAAACGTGCTAGATAAAATGCTCATCTCATTCAATTTCTTTAGTTAGAGATCTGCAGTTTGAGCAACACTTTTTTGTTTGTTGATAAGATTATGAAGTTTCAAACTTTGCTTTCTGTAAATCTGTGCGTAGTCTTTATTACTTAACTGGGAAAAGTGTTTATATAAGTTTTGACATTAAAAACTCCTGATTTAGTTCACAAATTAAATAATTATTTCCCCTTTGCCAATGAGTTCCTCTCTGCCCCATTATGTCATCCGAAATTCATGAAATGAAGTTCAGAGAACATTAGCCTCCCATAGGCAGTTTTGATATTCATCTGTTTTCATCATCCTTCCTTGTCCTCCTGTTCAGAAGGATGAACATTAACTTTCGTTTTAATGGTTTTGCTTATATTTTTAGTGATTTTTCAATATTTAGATACTAATGCCCACATTTCCCCCTTTAGTTGACCTGCGAAAGCAGTGCAGCCATTTCAAGTGAAGGATCCACACGACATCCAGTATATATAGTCGATCAGCTCTTGCCAAAATTTTCAAATATTTTGCTGTATAAGGTAATCATATATGCCACACCCTCAACAACTGTAATTTTGAAGTTCTTACGTGAAATAAACCCTAGACATTTAAAAGGGTTTAAGTTTAGCGGGAGCTGAAGACTGTTGATGAATTATCAAAGATCTGGCATGCTCTCAAGTGTAGGGTGGACAGTCTCTGCCTCCCACAGGGTACGCTTTTGTAATTGTTCTATGTCCTGGTCGGATGCGTTTTGCATTTGGACTTATTTTCTTTTTAGCTGTTATTTTTATGAGTGCCAAGCAAGTTTGCGTGAAGATTTAGCCAGGTGTGGATGGTCTTTGTGGAATGTATACAGGCTGTCCTTAACTTTCAAACATTGAGATACAAACATTTTGTAATGAAATACTGTGATTATAATTTAAGGCTGTAAACATGAGTATATTTGCAGTATGAAACAGGACTTCAGTATTTGTTGACTTGTAGCTTAAAATCGTAGGTATGTCAGTTTGGTGATGCCTACCTTGGCCTAAATTTTAAAAATTTGACTGGCAAACACTTGAACTTTCAAATAGCTGCTAGAGACTTGAAGTTTTTAATTGGAGGAATTTCTGTATGAGCCGTTTGACATTGTCGCCTCCCAGTGTGAGAAATTTAGAGATTAAATGGAAAGGAAATTTAGACGGGATAGTTCTTCATTTTCTTTAGAAGGGAGTGTGCCTTCTAAATCTCCTTTGCCCTAGTCATTCTCGAGACAGCAGAGGATGGGACCAACTATTATGTAATACCAGGATTTTCCCACCTACGTGGATCCTACTGCCTTACACAGCAAAACTCGTGTGAAATGTCGACACCAAATTGGGAATTTGTAATTATAGTATTTAAATGTTTAGAGATGGAGAAGATTCAAAATCGAGGCCCTCTGCATCAATAGACATAGGAAGAGATGATGATGAAAGCTGAATTACAGAAAGGGAGGTTTAATGGTGCAGTTGGTTGGTGGGCCTATGTTGAGTTGCCAGTCTTGATTGTAGGACTTTGGTAATTTTTCCACTCTTGAAACAATGGATTGTGTGTAGGTACTTAATCTTGCCTCATAAGTAATAGTGATCACATTAAGATGTGGATGTTTAATGGTGGTCTTTTAGGAGCAACATCGATTAGAATAGAGAAAAGACTGTAGACGACCTCAATATTTTTGTGAAATTTTTTAGTAATGTTCGAATTTTAAACTAAATGCACTACTGCTTCCATTTTGTGCATAAAGGCACTTAAGTGGCAATGAAATGTGCTAGATAAAATGCTCATCTCATTCAATTTCTTTAGTTAGAGATCTGCAGTTTGAGCAACACGTTTTTGTATGTTTACAGTTGAATTTGCTGCGGCACGTACACAACTATGGGGTTTCAACTTTTTGCTTTTATAAATCTAAACCAAGCTGTTTAACATTTTTCGTGGTAACCCTCCTTAATTTAGATGTTTTGTCGTTTTATACTCTTGGCTTGGTTCAAAATTAGATAACTATTCCCTTTAACCCTTTTACCCCCAAAGGAAGTACTGGTACGTTTCACAAAAGCCATCCCTTTACCCCTATGGACGTAGTGGTACGTCCTTGCAAAAAAATGCTATAACAATTAGTTTTTCATATATTTTGATAATTTTTTTAGAAAATTCGGGCATTTTCCAAGAGAATGAGACCAACCTGACCTCTCTATGACAAAAATTAAGGCTGTTAGAGCAATTTAAAGAAAATATACTGCAAAATATGCTGGGAAAAATATAACCCCTTGGGGGTTAAGGGTTGGAAATTTCCAAATACCCCCCGGGGGTAAAAGGGTTAACAGTGCCTCCCAGCCCCAATACTTGTCCTCATTCCAAAATCATAAAATGAAGTTCAAAGAACTTAGACTCCCATAAACAGCAGTTTTGATATTCGCCTTATTTTCTTGTTCAGAAGGATGAAGAGGGTAGTTTTAACCCTTTCACCCCCAAAGGACGTACTGGTACGTTCTTGCAAAACACAGTTAATTACATATTTTTATATATTTTTGGTAATTTTATGAGAAACTTCAGGCATTTTCCAAAAGAATGAGACCAACCTGACCTCTCTAGGACAAAAATTAAGCCTGTTAGAGCAATTTTAAAAAAATATATAGCAAAATGTGCTCGAAATTTAAACATATGGTGGGGGTAAAAGGGTTAATGGTTATATTTTGCATTTATATTTTGGAGTGATTTTTCGACAGTAGATACTACGCCCGCATTCCCACCCGACCCACGTTAGTCGACCGGTGGCAAGCTAGGGGCAGCCCGAATGTACAGTAGGTGATCAGCTTTTTTCAAAACCTGTGAAGTGCAAATCCAACTGAAATCATAAATCTGGGATAATGTATCAAAAGTTCATAATTTATACTGTATTATCTCATAAATTATTGCAGTTGAAAGAAGACTTAACCCTTTTACCCCTAAAGGACGTACTGGTACGTTTCACAAAAGCCATCCCTTTACCCCCATGGACGTACCGGTACGTCCTTGCAAAAAAATGCTATAAAAATTTGTTTTCCATATTTTTTGATAATTTTTTGAGAAAATTCAGGCATTTTCCAAGAGAATGAGACCAACCTGACCTCTATGACAAAAATTAAGGCTGTTGGAGCAATTTAAAGAAAATATACTGCAAAATGTGCTGGGAAAAATATAACCCCTTGGGGGTTAAGGGTTGGAAATTTCCAAATACCCCCCGGGGGTAAAAGGGTTAACAGTGCCTCCCAGCCCCAATACTTGTCCTCATTCCAAAATCATAAAATGAAGTTCAAAGAACTTAGACTCCCATAAACAGCAGTTTTGATATTCGCCTTATTTTCTTGTTCAGAAGGATGAAGAGGGTAGTTTTAACCCTTTCACCCCCAAAGGACGTATCGGTACGTTCTTGCAAAACAGATAATTACATATTTTTATATATTTTTGATAATTTTATGAGAAACTTCAGGCATTTTCCAAAAGAATGAGACCAACCTGACCTCTCTAGGACAAAAATTAAGCCTGTTAGAGCAATTTAAAAAAAAACATATAGCAAAATGTGCTCGAAATTTAACCTTATGGTGGGGGTAAAAGGTTTAATGGTTATATTTTGCATTTATATTTTGGAGTGATTTTTTGACAGTAGATACTACGCCCGCATTCCCACCCGACCCACGTTGTCGACCGGTGGCAAGCTAGGGGCAGCCCGTATGTGTGAAGGATGCACACTGTCATCTAATACATGTACAGTAGTTGATCAGCTTTTTTCAAAACCTGTGAAGAGTGCAAATCCAACTGAAATCATAGATAATGTATCAAGAGTTCATAATATATACTGTAATATCTCATAAATTATTGCAGTTGAAAGAAGACTTGATATGAAACGGGACTTCTGTACAATATTTGTTGACTTGTAGCTGAAAATTGTAGGCATGAAAGAAAATTTGACTTGGAAGTAGCTTTTTGGAACCTATAAGTTGAGGATTTTCTGTACAAGTCATTTAGATGTCAAGTCATTGCTTGGCCCTCCTTGGTCCTAGCTTGGGTGCTGATATGTAATATGGTCACGCTCTTGGTCATTGTCCTGCTTGATAGGGCAATGTCACTGTCCCTTGACTCTGCCATTCATGAGCAGCCTTTAAATGGCCAATGGGGCTTACTCCCACAAATGGACTACTCTCTTATTTGGTCACGAGTTTGTTTATACATAGGAGCATAGAATATGGAGTAAGTTTTATTCCTGCTCTATCTACACCGCTCGTCCCAGCCAGAGTTATGAAGGTTGGTAGTCGAGCCACAGCCTGTCGAAAAGTATGTTGCCAGATCTAGATTCTTCATCGGCTGTACCAGCTTGCACATCCCATATTAACCCTTTTACCCCCAAAGGACGTACTGGTACGTTTCACAAAACTCATCCCTTTATCCCCATGGACTTACCGGTACGTCCTTGCAAAAAAATGCTATAAAATTTTTTTTCATATTTTTGATAATTTTTTGAGAAAATTCAGGCATTTTCCAAGAGAATGAGACCAACCTGACCTCTCTATGACAAAAATTAAGGCTGTAAAAGCAATTTAAACAATATATACTGTACTGCAAAATGTGCTGGGGAAAAAATAACCCCTTGGGGGTTAAGGGTTGGAAATTTCCAAAGAGCCTGGGGGTAAAAGGGTTAAAGGACTCGTGTTTTTATAGCTAGGAAAAGTGTTTTTTAAATTGTGATATTTACAGGTAAATACTGTAGATATAAAAACAGGCTATAGACATGGTGAAAAATGATATTTGTGAAATCATCGACTTGGGAAAATTGATCCTGATCTGTGACTCAAGTGATGACTAAGAAAGGAAATATGATGAACCAGCTGATTCTGGGCAGGGTACAGGAAAGGGCGCTGGTGTTAGCAACGTTGATTTGACAAGTGAAAGTGACCAGTGGATGGTACTATAAAAAGAATATAAATTGTTAATTCAACTTGAAGGTTATAAGCTTTGAAAAATGATAGTCCATAATTTTGAGAGCTAATAAACATGTGTTTTCAAAACCCACTTTTTCAAAACATTCAATTATATATATGCATGTACACCCATCATGATAATTTGTCAGGTTTACAGTGGTTAATGAAATTATAGCACTACTGTTGCAGTGAATTGTGCAAGATGAAAATGCTTCTCTGTATTGTATTTCTTTAATTAGGATTTTGGAGTAAGGTGACAGTGGGATATTTTTCGATGGACAAATACTGGCTCCGAGATATTTCTGTGAACTATTATTGGTTTGAGTTTTTTTTCTATGGACTAGTATGGGCTCGTGGTATATTTATCTGGAAAAGTGAGCTATCTGCTTTAATTTAGAATTTTTTTCTGCTTATTGGTTAGGGTTTTTTATGCAGTTTTATGATTTTAAATCCTAGTGTGGTATCTTGTGGAACTGCTTATTGGTTAGGGTTTTTTATGCAGTTTTATGATTTTAAATCCTAGTGTGGTATCTTGTGGAACTGCTTATTGGTTAGGGTTTTTTATGCAGTTTTATGATTTTAAATCCTAGTGTGGTATCTTGTGGAAAATGTCTTGTCAAAGTTTCATATGATTTATCCCTTTGTTTCAGGTAATGTATCGTGATCCTGGGACCAGACACCGCCATGGCTGGGGCAGTTGTGGAGTTCGTTGTGGGGTGGAATGTTGTCCAGACTCTTGGAGAAGGGGCCTTTGGAGAGTGAGTATTCTTGACTTCCAATGAACAGATTTGAATGGCTATTAAAATTAATATTGAACAGAAAAAATATAACTATTATTGAACCAAAAATATAATTTATAAACACTGGCTATTAAAATTAATATTGATTGAACGGAAAAAAATAATGTAACAGAATTATTGAACAGAAAGTTATAATCAAAATGTAAATTTTTAACAGGAAAAAATTAAATTGATTGAACCAGAAAAAATATTAAACAAATTTGATTTGCTTTGAAATTGTTTTTCTTGTGATATTTGTGAAGAACAGGTATTTCATTTTCCAGGGTCAAATTGCTGATAAACACAGACACAGGGGAGGCAGTGGCTATGAAGATGGTGGATCTCGTCAAACATCCCGATGCTGTTGATGCCGTCCGAAAGGAAATCTGCATCCACAAAATGCTGAAGCATACGAACATAGTGAAGTGTTTTGGTACGTTTTCGTGCGTGTTAATGTTTTGTGTTTAGGAATCTGAAACATAAACAGTTCTTTTGTAACATTTATTAATACAGTATAATCTTAAGGTGTGCTATTATATGCAGATATAGCTGTTGGAATTAACCCTTTTACCCCCAAAGGACGTACTGGTACGTTTCACAAAAGCCATCCCTTTACCCCCATGGACGTACCGGTACGTCCTTGCAAAAAAATGCTATAAAAATTTTTTTTTTCATAATTTTTGATAATTTTTTGAAAAAATTCAGGCATTTTCTAAGAGAATGAGACCAACTTGACCTCTCTGACAAAAATTAAGGCTGTTAGAGCAATTTAAAAAAATATATACTGCAAAATGTGTAGGAAAATAATAACCCCTTGAGGGTTAAGGGTTGGAAATTTCCAAATACCCCGGGGGTAAAAGGGTTAAGAGTTCAATGTTTTGTATTTAGGAATCTGAAACATATACAGTTCTTTTGTAACATTTATTAATACAGTATAATCTTAAGGTGTGCTATTGTATGCAGATATAGCTGTTGGAATTAATTGGAAAATTGGTAGGAACTTGACTATTTAGTAAGGCAACTAAACTAAAGATTTTTAAAGGGAGCAGACGAGAAAATGCCATGCAGTACATGTTCCTGGAGTACGCTGCAGGAGGTGAACTCTTCGATCGCATAGAGCCGGACGTTGGTATGCCTCCTCACGAAGCCCAGAAGTATTTCCGGGAACTAATCAGTGGTGTGGTGAGTTTGAATTTTTGAAGTTTTACAGTTTAGGTTTTATTTTTGGAAACCATTGGAACCAATTACAGGTCCTGAACTTACAAGCTTAGTAACTTCTAAGAAACCGTTTACAAGTAAAGCTTTATTAAATTTTACCCTTGGGCAGGTCTAACCCGAATCCCATAACTACAGGCTACAAAAGTCAACAATTAGTTGGGTTTTATATGAGATATATAATAGTTATGTATGGTAGTTTAATTACAGCACTAATGTATTTTCAGTAGGATTTGTTTGTGAGTAGGGGACCTGCTGTAAGTTTTCAATTAGAAATATAGGTTTTAAAGGGATATGGTCCACTATAGTCTATTTTTTTTAGCGATGCAGATTTGCACCGACTCGCAGCGGTGCCCTTTTAGCTCGGAAAAGTTTCCTGATCGCTGATTGGTTGGACGAGATAATTCTATCCAATCAGCGATCAGGAAACTTTTCAGAGCTAAAAGGGCACCGCTGCAAGTCGGTGCAAATCTGCCTCGCTAAAAGAAATGGACTATAGGTGAACTAGAGCTTAGTTAGTAGTAACCAAGTTTATGCCAATTAACTTGGAATGATGTTGAACGTGGCCTTTAAACTTTACACATAAGAGGTCCTTTCATTTTGCTTCTTTCATAGTGCACTTTATGCTGTGTACTCAAGATTGTCCCTGGATGCACTTGCTTAGCCTCTGTGAAAGAAATACCCTTGCCACCCCTTGGGTTGGGAACCACTGCTCATGAAGATTCATTCCAGTAGGAGGAAACGGGCAACTACTGGTGTTAGGTGATGTCTTTGGTATTACCAGGATGCATGTGGACGCAATCATGCACCAGGTGTACCAAGGTTCCTCAACTGCACACACTCATCCGATGGTGGTGTTACAGCTCGTCTGCGAAGTACTTTTAAGTTTTGCTGGAAAGAATGCTAGAGATCCTAGGGTCTGCAGCAACACGAGTTATGGCTCGTACCTTTTCAGGAAGTGTGATTTTGTTGGCTGAAATAGAAATGGTGTAAGCAAGAAATGTCATAATGGAAAAAACTGGTTTTAAGTAGGGTTAGAACATTATTAATCTGTCAACGTGTAGGATCATTGTTGGCTAATGCCAGTAGAGGATGAGATTAATTTTTTAAATAAACCTGGAGGGCAACAATTATATGTGGCGAATAAGTTAAAAACTTAAAATTTCATCAATGTCTTGGTTTATAAAGCCTAGCTATTACTAGGTGAAAACATGAAGACTTACAAAGAATGGTTTGAACTGACTAATAACTTTGTGCATGTTGAAGAACGCAAATATTTATCAAAGCTCCAAAAATCTGTTATCTTTGTGAAAAGCTAAGGTGATATGGTAGGTAGCACATTAAATTAGTAGATATTGGGAATATTAAAAGCATTCCAATAAGTTTTAGACTGGTAAGGAATGAAATTCATTTTAGGGAGGTTGTTAGGTAAAGTAAGGTTTTGTACAACTACTCTTTTGTTATGTGTCAAAATCTTGGAAAGGTTGTGTGAAATGTGAATTTTTTTTAATGTTTTAGTGTGAGCAATGAATGAGTTGAAGTTTGATTTATAATAGTTATTTAATTCTTAATCCTAAAGCCAGCATAAATACCTATTGGTTAATATGTCTGTAGTGGGAAGGTAGTGCCAGGAAATGCTCTTCTTGCAGCCCACTGTAGGCATTAACCCTTTTGCCCCCAAAGAACGTACCGGTACGTTCTTGCAAAACACTTATTTACATGTTTTTGTTAACTTTATGAGAAACTTCAGGCATTTTCCAAAAGAATGAGACCAACCTGACCTCTGACAAAAAATTAAGGCTGTTAGAGCAATTTAAAAAAAATATATAGCAAAATGTTGTCGAAATTTAACCTTACCTCGGGGGTAAAAGGGTTAATTGCAGTGTATCCATGGCAGTTTAGTATTAGACATCCCACTTTTAATCTTTCTACTTTGATAACTTAGCAGATTCTTACTGTATCTTTCAGTGACCTGCATAATGAAAGTGTTTATAGTTTATAAGGAACTATTCGTAGTATTAAACTTCACATATTTACAGGAATATCTGCACAGCAGAGGCGTCACTCATCGGGACTTGAAGCCCGAGAACTTGCTGCTGGACGAAAATGACCGCTTGAAGATAACGGACTTTGGCATGGCAACTCTCTTTAGACATCAAGGGAAGGTTAGTATCTCTATACCGTTGAAGGTTGATAGTGAAGTTTTTATGACTTGATTCCCCTTAAAACTAGTGAACAACCATTCGTTGTCAAGTGTAGTATTACTGTTACTGATCTCAATGATTTATATTCTTGTATACTGTGGTTTATTTGATAGTTCTTTAATTTCTTCACGGGTTGACCTAACCTTTTGAAGGCCTTGGGCTGGGTGGTATCATGCTTTAGTGTCAGGGTTGTAGCTTGCCTTGCGCTTTAATTTTTTTTTTTCTACCTAATATGCATCATGAAATTTTGATCTTGACCCTTTTACCCCCAAAGGACGTACTGGTAAGTTTCACAAAATTCATCCCATTACCCCCATGGACGTACCGGTACGTCCTTGCAAAAAAAATGCTATAAAATTTGTGTTTTTTTTTTCATATTTTTAATAATTTTTTGAGAAAATTCAGGCATTTTCCAAGAGAATGAGACCAACCTGACCTTTCTATGACAAAAATTAAGGCTGTTAGAGCAATTAAAAAAAAAATATACTGCAAAATGTGCTGGGAGGAAAATGACCCCCTGGGGGTTAACGGTTGGAAATTTCCAAATACCCCGGGGGTAAAAGGGTTAAGAGCCAAGTGTGTTATTGTGAATCTGGTGGGTGCCAAGTTGTAGCCACTTTATATGCCAATATTCACCAAGTAAGTTAACCATTTCTAAATTTTTCCTCTAGGAACGAGAACTGGATCGGAAGTGTGGCACCAAACCTTACATGGCTCCGGAAGTATTACTGCGTTCTTACAGGGCAGAACCGGCTGATATATGGTCTTGTGGTGTGATTCTGGTCGCGCTGTTGGCAGGTGGTAAGTGATTTTATATTTATCACTTCTAGCAGCTTTCTTTTAGCTTTTAGCTCTTTGGTTTTCTATCACTAAAATAGTTTTTCTCCAATGAAGTTCAGCCATTTTGATATAGGTTGCAAATATGTCATTCAAAATTGTATAAAATTGCCATTTAACTTCCTGAAACTAATTATATTCAGACCTGTTTTTAATTTGGTCACAAGCCAAGAATGCAGGTTGGCATCAGATAATTTATAGTCTTTAAAAAGTTTGTAATTTGATACTTCTAACTTGCTGGTAATTTTCTTCCAAATCCTTATACTTGTTGACTTAGTATCTAAGGCAAGTGGCCTATCTTTAATCTATAATCAGACTTGTCTACCATTTTTTCTTAATTATTGTAGACTTAGTCTTTTCTTGGATGCTTCTTAAATTGCATTATCTACAGAAGCTATTAGTACCTAACAAAATTTTGCATGTACCCAGTAACTGCTACTGCAATTTAATCAAATTGATATTCTTTAGCTGCTACGGCACATAGCCTACTGTGATATGTCTCTATTGGTTTCATTATATCAGTAAACTAATACAGCAAAGTTTTAAAACTTAATGTGGATTTGAAAGTTTATATTAGTCTAATATAAGTTATTTTAAAGTTGAAATTTAAGTCAAAAAGTAGTAGTAACACTAGAGTAAGTTGAACCACCGAGTAGCAATGCTCGAACAAAAGCCGTTTCTGCCTCGTCTTTGGTGATCTAGCTGTGTGAGAGATGAAGGACGTCATAAAGCTAGATTACCAAAGTCAGGGCTGAAATTCATTTCTGCAGTTTTTGATATAAAGGTGAGTAATGGGTTTATAAAATTTGTACTGGTTATCAGGGAGTTCATGGATATTTGTGTGAGTTGCTTTGAAGAGCTGCTTTCACTAGGGGGTTGAGCTGCTTTTCTGATCCTATACAGCAAAGAAACCCTACACCACAGGACCTTCATATGTTCATTTGAAAGCATTAAAGAATTTTGCGCCGCCTATTGTTAGTTTGTCAAATCCACACTATTGGCTTAGAATCTTAACCCTTTAACCCCCAGGCTATTTGGAAATTTCCAACCCTTAACCCCCAGGGGGTTATTCTTTTCCCAGCACATTTTGCAGTATATATTTTTTAAATTGCTCTAACAGCCTTAATTTTTGTCATAGAGAGGTCAGGTTGGTCTCATTCTCTTGGAAAATGCCTGAGTTTTTTCAAAATATCAAAAATTTGAGAAAAAAAAAATGCACCGGTACGTCCATGGGGGTAAAGGGATGGATTTTGTGAAACATACCAGTACGTCCTTTTGAGGGTAAAAGGGTTAAGAAACCTATATGAAAAGTCTTAGGCCATGACAAGATTTTAAGTGTTGAGTAGCAGTCCTTAAAAAATCCTTTGGTCCAATAAAGTGGTAGAAATTGTATTTTGGTTGGTCCGAATGCGTTTAGATTATGTAGCTTTTACAAAATTTCCTTGAAAGTTTTTCATCACATCACTTAAGAACTGAATATATTGGTAGAAAGAAGACACTTAATTGTATGACTTTGTCAAAAGGATGACTTTAGAGACACCTAGGACACAGAAGGTACAAACATAGAAAATACAAACATGAGTAATGGATAAACTGAGTCAAGAGACGTCTACTTCCCTTCCCTGAGGGTGGATTTTAACCGTTTTACCCCCAGGCTCTTTGGAAATTTCCAACCCTTAACCCCCAGGGGGTTATTTTTTTCCCAGCACATTTTGCAGTATATTATTTTTAAATTGCTCTAACAGCCTTAATTTTTGTCATTGAGAGGTCAAGTTGGTCTCATTCTCTTGGAAAATGCCTGATTTTTTTTTCAAAAAATTATCAAAAATATGAAAAATAATTTTTATAGAATTTTTTTGCAAGGACGTACCAGTACGTCCAGGGGGGTAAAGGGATGGCTTTTGTGAAACATACCAGTACGTCCTTTTGGGGGTAAAAGGGTTAAGAAACCTATATGAAAAGTCTTAAGCCATGACAAGATTTCAAGTGTTGAGTAGCAGTCCTTAAAAAACCTTTGGGTCCAATAAAGTGGTAGAAATTGTATTTTGGTTGGTCCGAATGCGTTGAATTTATGTAGCGTTTACAAAATTTCCTTGAAAGTTTTCCATCACAGATCACTTAAGAACTGAATATATTGGTAGAAAGAAGACACACTTCATTGTATGACTTTGTCAAAAGGATGACTTTAGAGACACCTAGGACACAGAAGGTACAAACATACATATACATATACCAAGGCACTTCCCCCAATTTTTGGGGGTAGCCGACATCAACAAAGAAACAAAAACAAAAAGGGGACCTCTACTCTCTACGTTCCTCCCAGCCTAACCAGGGACTCAACCGAGTTCAGCTGGTACTGCTAGGGTGCCACAGCCCAACCTCCCACATTATCCACCACAGATGAAGCTTCATAATGCTTAATCCCCTACTGCTGCTACCTCCGCGGTCATCTAAGGCATTGGAGGCAGCAGCATAGAAAATACAAAAATGAGTAATGGATAAACTGAGTCAAGTGACATCTACTTCCCTTCCCTGAGGGTGGATTTTAAAGGGTACACATAAAACTTGACAGGCTGGAAACCAACTTATGAATAGGCTTGAAATCTTTTTAATTAAACTTTCTGGGTAAGCATGCCTCTAGGCTTGCATGTACTAGTAAGCTGCCTAGTACTGTGCACAAGATAGTGTGCTTGATACGGCCCAGTAAGAAAAGTTTTTATGACCGTTTTGGTTTCATATTTGTAAGGATAGGAGGATAGATGTGAGCGAGGCAAGAGAGCGTGCTAGAAATAGGAATGAATGGCGAGCGATTGTGACGCAGTTCCAGTAGGCCCTGCTGCTTCCTCCGGTGCCTTAGATGACCGCGGAGGTAGCAGCAGTAGGGGATTCAGCATTATGAAGCTTCATCTGTGGTGGATAATGTGGGAGGTTAGGCTATGACGGTAGCAGTACCAGCTGAACTCGGTCGAGTCTCTGGTTAGGCTGGAGGAACGTAGAGAGTCGAGGTCCCCTTTTTGTTTTTGTTTCTTTGTTGATGTCGACTACCCCCCCAAAATTGGGGTAAGTGCCTTGGTATATGTATGTATGTATTTGTAAGGAATTTCCCCTAAAGTTTTCCATATTGTGAAGAATTATTGTTTGTTCTGGGAATTCAGGAAGTTACTTCTTGATTAGGTTTTATTCTATATTTATATTGTTTGATTTCAGAGTTGCCATGGGATGAACCAACCTTTTCTTGCCAGGAGTACATTTCGTGGAAGGACAAAGACTGCTCGCTCTTTACAACCACTCCTTGGACCAAGATCGATAATTTGGCTCTCTCCCTTCTACGAAAGGTATGGTTGCTCAATTTTGTATTGATAGTCCTGTTTAGTGTTGAGAGAATATTGGTTGCTTGAATATGTGGCACTATAAGCGCTCCCTTGTCCTAGCACCACGTGCTTTCACTACTATTTCATTTTATTCTTATAGTTTTGCACATCCAGTGCAATGATATTCCATGGATATTTTCTGTCTTGAACACTTTAATTGATCATTGTTCCAACACTTGAGTACTTACCTCGAACAACTTTCTTAGGAGTATCTGGGATCTCCTCCCAACCGACCAGAATTTTGTGTAGTTTCCCCCATCTCCGTTTATTTATTCCTTCTAGATTAGTCTTTAATTCAAGTAACCCTAGGAATCTTTGGGCTAGAGGTCAGAAGTAGCTTTCCTGCCAGCTAGTATTAGTCCAAATCATATATGGTTTAAGATAACTTGCATTTGCGTACCAGCTAGTATTAGTCCAAATCGTGTGTGATTTAAGATAACTTGCATTTGCGTACCAGCTAGTATTAGTCCAAATCATGTGTGATTTAAGATAACTTGCGTTTCCGTACCAGCTAGTATTAGTCCAAATCATGTGTGATTTAAGATAACTTGCATTTGCGTACCAGCTAGTATTAGTCCAAATCATGTGTGATTTAAGATAACTTGCATTTGCGTACCAGCTAGTATTAGTCCAAATCATGTGTGATTTAAGATAACTTGCATTTGCGTACCAGCTAGTATTAGTCCAAATCGTGTGTGATTTAAGATAACTTGCGTTTGCGTACCAGCTAGTATTAGTCCAAATCAATCGTGTGTGATTTAAGATAACTTGCAATTGCGTACCAGCTAGTATTAGTCCAAATCGTGTGTGATTTAAGATAACTTGCATTTGCTCCTTCACAGGTCCTTAATACCGTCCCACGGCACAGAGCATCGATCCCTCAGATCACAGGCCATCAGTGGTTCAACAAAAACTTCATGAAGTCCAGTGGTGAGTAACATTTAATTTACACTTGATGCCAGGAATGATACGTGCATGCTGAAGTTTGTAATAAATTGAGATGCTTATAATAATGGTTGAAGACACTGGTATCGTGAGATCAAGGCTTCAGGTACTATGTGACTCTGTATTGTTTAAACTGCAGGGTTTCATTGTGCCTATAGTCTTGGTTTTTTACCACACCATTGTATCAAAATGTAATACTACATAAATTTCTATTACATCTTCATAACCTATTCTCAAGCCCTGAGGAAGATTGAGATCATACAGCACAACCCTACGTCTTTGGATGACCCGGAGCAGGAGGAGTATCCAGTTAATTGTTTGCTACTTTGCTTTGGTGGTTTGGCATTGTGATGGCAGTTTGGAAGTCCATAAAGCTAAATTACCAAAGCATGGAAGCAAACAGAATCTTCGCGGCTGTTCCGACGAGTCAAGTCTGTGGTTGGGGAGTTGCGATTTCTTTGGTGATCTAGCTGTATGAGGGATGTGAGTTCATATAGCTGGAACACCATGGGACATTGCTTCTCCCTGGAGCGACGATATTCCGTGAAGCAAGGATTTGAACGCCGATGAATATTTAGTTTTATTGTTTTAGAATGTGATGGTTTAATATTCATTTCCTTGTAGCATGTTGTACTGGTTTAGAAATACATATTGATGAAATAACAAGGGTTAGAATATTATTGGAGGAATATTAGTTCGTTTTATCGAGGTTGTGAGCTTAATTTTTCAAGTTGGGTGATGCAGTAATAGTTAAATAGTCATATATCCAAATGAAATTGCATTGCATATATAATTTTTTTAGATAAAAAGATTCTGGAAAATTGAAGGATGTTTGACTGAAATGCCTTTAAAGATTGAAAACGGCAAAATTGTCATTGAAAAAAATATTAAATTGTAGGTTCTAGTCAGCTGTACTATGTAGCTTAGGTAATTGAAAGTGCATAGAATTCTACCCACAATTTTAGTTTTGATTTAGTTAGACTGGACCTAGGTTCTCATGTTGCAGTAGATTGGAATTAAGTCTTAATATGTGCTTAGTATGTTTGGTAGTATTGAAGTTCCTAATGTTAAGATGGGTACGAGTAACCTTGCGGAGGGGGGGGGGGGGGGGGTAGAAATCATTTTGCTGGGTTGGCCTCTTGAAAATAACCTGTTATAGGTCTTCAGCGTTGGGTTTTGTACATTTATTGTTTTGAGTCTTGGTTTCATAAAATTAATCTTGAATTTCTGATACCCTTTCACAATCTTAAAGGAATAAGAACTGGAGAAAGCCTTACGCCGGGCACCAAGCGTATGTGCAGCGAGTTGGAACGAGCCAACTCTGCGATGGACGATTTGTCGACGAGAATGATCTGCTCACAACCGGAAGCTCCGTCAGTCGTTACAATAGATGCCGGTGTAAGTTTTGAATAATGGTTTAAAGTAACTTGAAGGATATGATAAATTAAAGTGAACTTTTAATAATTTCGCTATGGATATTCTCTTAAAAGCGAATATTTTTTGTAAAGGGTCAGGCCAACGTAAAAATCGGTATGATGAGCTTCTCGCAACCAGCCCAGCCAGACCAGTTGTTGCTGTCACAGATGACGCAAGGAACGCAGGCTAGTCAGACCCCACTTCAAAGACTTGTCAAGAGAATGACCAGAGTTTTGGTGAGGACTAGTTTCCCGGATACCATCACACACCTAGAAGCTCTCTTCACCAAGTTGAAATATACTCATAGATGTCATACTGCTAATGTTGTAAGTATATAGAGAATTTTTACTTGTCATTCATATGCTCTGTATATGTAAGTTCATGCTTTATATACTACTATTTTTTACTAGTTTATTCTTTATATATTGTACTTATTTCTTGTACATATTTTACAATTTTACTAGATTCTTTATATACTACTTTTTGTTTATGCTTTGATATATTAGTATTTTACTATTAGTTATTTGTTATATATAATTCACTGCTTATTTCTAAGGATGAAATTTACACCTGATAATGATAGTTATGTAGTTTATTGCATTACTTTAATTGTATTTACCTCTTCCTCCAACAGCTAACGGTTACGACATTGGATCGTCGTGGAGCGCAGCTGGTTTACAAAGCAACAGTAATAGACATGGGACAACACATACTGGTAGACTTCAGGTTATCGAAGGGTTGTGGCTTGGACTTCAAAAGACATTTTATTCGCGTCAAGGAAGGGCTTTCTCACATCATTGTCAAAGGTCCTGTCACCTGGAATATGGCAATGGCAACAAATATGCTTCCAGCTTGATCTCTTAGAGAAGGGGGTTTAGAAGGTCTTAAGTAGATATTTTTTTTTTAATAGCCGCTTTAAACTTACGAATTCTGAAGGGTGAGGGATTGTAATAGAGTAAAAGAAAGGGATTGTAATAGAGGAAAAGAAAGGGATTGTAATCGAGTAAAAGAAAGGGATTGTAATAGAGTAAAAGAAAGGGATTGTAATAGAGTAAAAGAGGAGGGATTGTAATCGAGTAAAAGAGGAGGGATTGTAATCGAGTAAAAGAGGAGGGATTGTAATCGAGTAAAAGAGGAGGAATTGTAATCGAGTAAAAGAGGAGGGATTGTAGTCGAGTAAAAGAGGAGGGATTGTAGTCGAGTAAAAGAGGAGGGATTGTAGTCGAGTAAAAGAGGAGGGATTGTAGTCGAGTAAAAGAGGAGGGATTGTAGTCGAGTAAAAGAGGAGGGATTGTAATCGCGTAAAAGAGGAGGGATTGTAATCGAGCAAAAGAGGAGGGATTGTAATCGAGCAAAAGAGGAGGGATTGTAATCGAGCAAAAGAGGAGGGATTGTAATCGAGCAAAAGAGGAGGGATTGTAATCGAGCAAAAGAGGAGGGATTGTAATCGAGCAAAAGAGGAGGGATTGTAATCGAGCAAAAGAGGAGGGATTGTAATCGAGCAAAAGAGGAGGGATTGTAATCGAGCAAAAGAGGAGGGATTGTAATCGAGCAAAAGAGGAGGGATTGTAATCGAGCAAAAGAGGAGGGATTGTAATCGAGCAAAAGAGGAGGGATTGTAATCGAGCAAAAGGAGAGGGATTGTAATAGAGTAAAAGGAGAGGGATTGTAATAGAGTAAAAGAAGCAAGTTGGGGAAACCATTAAATAATTTGTCAACTGTAGATGGTTGTAGAAAGTATCTTATGTCAAATTGGTTATTGTTTAGTATATTTTCTTTGTTAAATTGGTTTACTAATTAGTATATTTTCTAATGAACTTTTATAGGCAAGAAGTGTAGAAGGTAAAATATTTTTCAAAGGAAATTTTTTTGTTAGTCTTTCTGCTTATTTGACTATAAAGTCAAACTTTAAGAAGTATTAGACCTTTCTTTACATTCACTTTTATCATTTATTTATACACCAATGATATTCAGTGACCTTTTAAAAGTTAGTTCAGTAAGAAATTGGAATGTGGGACATTGTATGCTATTTGTTTTTTGGCTGCGTGGGATTTAATGTCGTTGGTGAAAGCTGTAGACGTCATTCAAGAGTTTTAAAGGGTTTAGTCTAGTGAACTGATTTACCAAGAAGAGATAATCTGTATAGGACATTTCATAGTAATTGTTACTTTTTTTATTCAATGAAAAGTTTGACGTTGCTGTCACTTTTTGCAGCTAAATTATTTTTCAAAAAGCTAGTGTCCGCATAATATTGTGAAACAACACACTTTTTTTTTATAGGGATCATGCTAAAATATGATGCCCAGTGCCTGGCCTTGCCATAATCCAGAAAGTAATTTAATTTTCTGAAAGTTTTATTTTATTTTTGGCCTGTCCACAATAATGCTCTATCCTTAGGCTCCGCATCTAGAAACTTAGGGAGAAAATTCCAAAGTGAAGATTAGTTTATTTTTTAACGATTTCTCTGGTCCATAGGTCTGAATGCAACAACATTAGTTTATTTTTTAAAGATTTCTTTGGTCTATAGGTCTGAATGCAATCCAGTCACTCCTGTACCTGTAAAAGTGTGTAAGGGGGGAGGAGGATGTAGTTTAAGGAAGGAACTGTAAGGCGGTTAGTAAAAGTTTTCAAAGAACAAAATGGTACAGTATTAAGGTTTTATAGTAATTAATGTTACATAACTAGAAGCTAGTAGTTAGAGGAAGGTCTAGTGCTAGCTTATATAGTAACTTAGTATTGGAAAAGGAAATATCTGGAATGAGTCTTAATGTCTAACGAACTTGTATAGAATAAGGTGAAGATGAGAAGTGTGATAGTGCAAGTATTAATTGTATCTAATCAAAAGTTAATGAACAGTTTAACTGTTATAAAAAGTTGATTAAGTTCTCCGTAGTAATGGCATTAATGTTCTGAATATTGTTTTTTATTTTTCCGTTTTAGTTTTTTAAGGTGGTTAGTCAAAGGCATATTGTGCCCATCAACAAGTTGTGCTGCGGTTGTAAGGGTGATCTTGTCTGAGCCAGGTCACCCTTTACTCTTGCAGGCATTTATCTAGTCTTTCACTGATGGGTGCTTCTTTGCCAATTATCCACGGTACTTTAATAATGTAGTGCTTTGAACCATTCCATAATTGGACATTATTGAATAAATATTTTATATACAGTTTTGTTTGTTTCCATCCATCGTGGATATTTAAGCCTTTTACCACCAGGCTATTTGGAAATTTCCAACCCTTAACTCCCAAGGGGTTATTTGTTTCCCAGCACATTTTGCAGTATATTTTTTTTTAAATTGCTCTAACAGCCTTAATTTTTGTCATAGAGAGGTCAGGGGTAAAGGGATGAATTTTGTGAAACGTACCAGTACGTCCTTTGGGGGTAAAAGGGTTAATTAAAGGTGTATTTAGCAATTTAAAGTTTGAATTACAGAACAAATAACTAGAAAATACTGCCATACCAACCAGATTAAAGCGAAAAACTGGAATTACCAATGTCATGGTAAACATTTGATTCTACACAATAGAAACCTTTGTCCTTTTATGCATTGTTTTCTAAAGTTGAGGTTGCGAGAACTCTTCCCCCATATGACTACTAGAACTACCACTGTTTTTGTCTGCCTGTAAAGTCTTGAAGTTCTTGGTGTCTTCACCTGGCCTATTAATAAATGACATTTTCCTTAGGATAATGTTTTTGGAAGATCATTGTAGGAGTTATGGAAGAGAATATGCAATTGCTCTCTGATATGTTCTGGAAGAACATTGAGTGGAATGTTATGGAAGAGAATACGCTGTTGCTTCCTGGTGTAACCAGCAAACCTGCCTATCCCCATTCTTGTTGGTTTACGTTTTTATCCCTCACTAGTGTGGCCTTTTGATAACGTAATTGTACGGGAAAATTAAATTTCTTACGTCGCTGTGTTCTGTCAGGTTGTTTTCCGCAGCTGGAGTTTGGTACAGCCTCCTGACCCTGGAAAGACATTATAAGGATATATTGTATTACATGGTGAGCCAATCTTGGAAGATTCCTTTGGTGTTGCCCGAGCCTGCACGATACTGTAATAAGCAAAGTTTCTTCTACCATCTGTCTACTGTAGATTCTTCATGCCAATACTTGGAGAAGGACAAGTATACCCTAACAAAGTAATCCAGGAGAAAGTTTGAGTGACTCGGCTGTTCTTTCCATAAGGTGCAGGTGTAGTCGGTACCTAACATCTGTCTAGGAGCAAGTGCTGAGAGTTGTGCAGTAATGAAGAAACATGTACAAACAATAATGGAGGGATTTTTGTACATTATGGGTCTAAACACACATGTTACTGGTGCTCTTCTGTAATTGGAGCAGCAAGTACCAAGAGTTACTCCCATACTGGGAATGAAGTCATGCACATTCTGTAAAAGGCAGAGTGCACACTCTTGATCCAGACCAAGGGTGCTGTCCCTATTTCCCCTTCCTGGATATCTGAAGAGGCAAGTAAATGGTGGATGCCGAGTATTAGGAAATATTGTCAACAGTGGTTGGCTTAGTGCCTGGGAGGAGGGGGGGTGTTAACTAAAATATCAGCATACACACCCATCATATACCAAATGCGATGTCATCAATTAAACTGAATGGTGCTACACCTAAGTATAAATCTAAGAATGATCGGTAAGCCTCAATTGTTTATGATCGATCTCAGAGTACGCCAAGATGATGCCGATACGTACCAGAAGTGGTACATGAGCACTATCAGCGGCTTCACAGTGTTGCTCAGTGCCACTCTTCAACATAAAACCATTAGAAACTGAAGCATCCTGCCTCTGAGGAGTCTAAACCTTTTGAGTTTTTGTGCCTATATCATCAGCCTCTTCAGAAATAGACCTTGAAGCTGACATTTTTGTCTTATGAGTATATTCCCCCATTTCAGTTTCCGGTCTGGTCCGTGAATACTCCAATTAGGATTTTGTGACCTATACAGTACATAGATCTGCTTTCTCTTGAAGATTCTCAACACCCGTTTCTGAATCCACCAAAGTGGAGAATCTTGAGATGAGACCTATTTTTGTCAAGGTGATACTGCTATCATTGCCCTGGGAGGCAACCATGGCTGTGATCCATCGATTAGTGTTTACGTGCCGCTCGTTGATGCAAGCGCCCTTGTCGTCATGATCAGAACTTAATCGTGTGACACTAGATGGATTCGAATAAAATCCTGCCTCCAGTATTTGCTAATGACCTTCCATGCTACTGATTGCAGTCTGTTCATGAAGACTAGCATAAGGACTTAATATTCTTGACATCTGAATTGCTATGGAAGCCGCATCCACTATCATCCTTCGCACACAATATTATTGTGGTTTGTACATACACCAAGGCACTTCCCCCAATTTTGGGGGGTAGCCAACATTAAACAAATGAAGAAAAGGGGGAACCTTTAATATCCATGTTCCTGCTAGCCGGACAAGGGACTCAACCATGTTAGACTGGTACTGCTAGGGTGCCACAGCCCACCCTCCCCCATTGTACACCACAGATGAAGCTTCATAATGCTGAATCCCCTACTGCTGCTACCTCAGCGGTCATCCAAGGCGACCGAGGAAGCAGCAGGGCCTATCGGAACTGCGTCACGATCGCTCACCATTCATTCCTATTTCTAGCACACTCTCTTGCCTCTAACATCTATCCTCCCATCGCCCAGAGCTTTCTTCACTAAATCCATCCACCCAAACCTTGGCCTTCCTCTTTCACTAATCCCATCAACTCTTGTATTCATCACCTTCTTTAGCAGACAGCCATTTTCTATTCCCTCAACATGGCCAAACCACCTCAACACATTCATATCCACTCATGCTGCTAACTCATTTCTTGCACCTGTTCTCACCCTCACTACTTTGTTCCTAACCCTATCTACTCGAGATGCACTAGCCATACTCCGTAGACACATTCAATTTCTGTCTCCAAGTCATTTCCATTCCCCACAACTCCGATCCGTACACGACAGTTAGTACAATCGCGTTCTCATACAGAACTCTTTACATTCATGCCCAACCCTCTATTCTTTACCACTCCCTTCACTGCCCCCAACACTTTGCATCCTTCATTCACTCTGACGTACAAACTGCTTCCACTCCACAATTTGCTGCAACAACAGACCCCAAGAACTTAAACTGATCCACCTCCTCAAGTAACTCTCCATTCAACATGACATTCAACCTCGCACCACCTTCCCTTCCCGAACATCTTGTAACCTTACTCTTCCCAACATAACTCTCAACTTCCTTCTCTGACTCACCCTTCCAAATTCTGTCGCTAATCGTCCAAGCTTCTCTTCCTCGTCTGTAACCAGTACAGTATCATCCGCAAACAACAACTGATTTACTTCACATTCGTGATCATTCTCGTCTACCAGTTTCAATGCTCGTCCTAACACTCAAGCATTCACCTCTCTCACCACTCCATCAATATACAAGTTATACAACCAGGGCGACATCACACATCCCTATCCTAACACATGCTTTAGTACCTTTCTAGAAACTTTTCACTGCTTGCAACAACCTTCCATCAACTCCATATAACCTCTCACATTCCACATTGCTTCCCTATCAACTCTATCATATGCTTTCTCCAGATCCATTAACGCAACATACACCTTACCTTTTGCTAAATATTTCTTGCATATCTGCCGAACTAAAAAACTGATTCATATCACCCCTACCTCTTCCAAAACCACCCTGTACTTCTAAGATTGCATTCTCTGTTTTATCCTTAATCCTATTAATCATTACTCTACCATACACTTTTCCAACTACACTCAACAAACTAATACCCCTTGAATTACAACACTCATGCACATCTGCCTGACCCTTATATAGTGGCACAATACTCACAAACCCAATCTACTGGTACTATTGACAACACAAAACACATCAAACAATCTCGCCAACCATTCAAGTTGTCACACCGCCTTCCTTCAACATCTCAGCTCTCACACCATCCATACCAGATGCTTTTCCTACTCTCGTTTCATCTAGTGCTCTCCTCACTTCCTCTCTTGTAATCTCTCTCTCTCATTCTCATCTCCCATCACTGGCACCTCAATGCCTGCAACAGCTATTATATCTGCCTCCCTATTATCCTCAACATTCAGTAAACTTTCAAAATATTCCGCCCACCTTATCCTTGCCTCCTCGCCTTTAAACCACCTTCCATTTCCATTTTTCACTGGCTCTTCAATTCTCGAACCAGCCTTCCTTACTCTCTTCACTTCTTTCCAAAACTTCTTATTCTCTTCAGATGGAAGACCCAATTCCTGAAGCCACCTCAGGTCAGCCGCCCTCTTTGCCTCAGTTACCTTCCGCTTTACTTCCAAATTTTTCTCTCTTTATCTTTCATACTTCTCTACACTATTACTCTGCAGCCGTTCTTCAAATGCCCTCTTTATCTCTTCCAATTTTACCTTCACTACTTCATTCCACCATTCACTGCCCTTCCTCATGCTGCCTCCAACAAACTTCTTGCCACACAACACTTGCAATCTCAACAAAATTTTCCTTTACTGTACTACACTTCCACTTCTCTAAATTACCAGTTTCTCTTACTTTCACTCTGTCATATGCCATTTTCAACCTTTCTTGTACAATGGGCAATTACCCCTTGCCTAAAGCTTTCAGTGGAACAGGTATATTGGACAATCTATGACTGGAGCTGAATGACTACTTGTCCCATGAAATCCTCACCTATGGGGAATCTGCTGTTAAAAAAAAAAAACGCTCTTTTGCAAATCACTGGCATGTAGAACATAAACGCCGAGCCACTAGTTTAACAAAGTAGAGTGAGCCATTGCTCTCCTGGAACCTGTTAAGTCAAAGAAAAAAAAAGTTTATAACAGATTCAGCATTGTTATATAGATTCATCAAGCCTACCTACTAAAATTGTATGTATACAAAATTGTAATTGGTCACATAAAAATTATTTGATATATATGATTTGGTCCCCCCAATAAAAAATAAGTCAGATGCAATATTCTGGCATCTGACAGCAGATTGTAGCAATAAGTGTTTCCTAATAGAACTTCTAGCTGAGGGACCATAAAAACCCCAATGTCCATGCCATTTCAATCTTTAGCCCCACACCAGATGAAAAATGCTTAAAAACACTTCCCCCATAAATCTAGCAGTAGATTGTCTCTACTCCTGGCAACTCGTCAATCCCAAGGCAGATCTACCCATACAACACTTATAAGCTACACTGTCTGGAGACTAGCAGATTCTAACCCCAGACCTGCCCCTTACCTGTCCATCAGGTCACCAAATAGATTTTAGGAACCATTTTCAGTAATCCTGCACTCATATCCTTCACCAAGGAAAAACTTCCTTAACCCTTTTACCCCCAGGGTATTTGGAAATTCCCAACCCTTAACCCCCGGAGGTTATTTTTTTTCAAGCACATTTTGCAGTATATTTTAAAATTGCTCTAACTGCCTTAATTTTCGTCATAGAGAGGTCAGGTTGGTCTCATTCTCTTGGAAAATGCCTGAAGTTTCTCAAAAAATTATCAAAAATATGCAAAAAAAATTTTAAATAGCAGTTTTTTGCAAGGACGTACCGGTACGTCCATGGGGGTAAAGGGATGAGTTTTGTGAAACGTACTCTGTTGTAAAACCATACTCGTGTCTCCATTCTCCCTAACCATACAAAGATGAACCTGCATACAAATCCCATCGCTCATATTCCCCCTCTTACTCGTACAAGACCTCCATATATCTCCTACCTAGTTCTACACCATGTCTTAAAATTTTCTTCATTCACACAAACATGCATGCATTGCTAAAAAAAAAAAAAAAACTCTTCATCCTCTTGAACTACCCTTAGCCGAACTGTCTGATGCTACTAGGTCAGAAAATTTCTCTCAACCTGAGAAATTAGTTCACCAAACTTTCAACTGGGCTCCACAAGGCACTAGAAGAGTTTGAAGATCCAGGCCTACACGGCTGAGGAGTATGAAGCGTGAAGTGGATAAAGAATGGAAACATTCATTTTAAAAGTTCTAGAGAAGACTGGTGAAATCTAACAGAGGCCCTATGCGTCAATAGGCGTAGTAGATGAAAATACTACTAATCTCTTTACCCATCTCGCTAGGCTAAAACTAAAGCCCTATCCTCACTCTCCCACTTAAGCTCAAACATGGACTACTGTTTACCATTACCCTTTTTTTTCTTGGAATACTTTGCTCTTCACCAAGTCATTCCCTCTCACTGGGTCTCGTTACTGCCAACCTGCTATCTCATGCAGTTACCACACAATTGTTATATTGGTTCGATACCGGCTGTGGACATATTTCGGAATGATCTTCCCGATGAAACACTTGAATCTATAGACTTATAAGTTCTAGCTTTGTCCAAATGCTAACTTGAGCTTGTTAGCATATCAAATAAGATTTAGCCGTAACATAAACACTATTACACTTAACCCTTTTACCCCCAAAGGACGTACTGGTATGTTTCACAAAACTCATCCCTTTACCCCCATGGACGTACCGGTACGTCCTTGCAAAAAAATGCTATAAAAACTTTTTTTTCATATTTTTATTATTTTTTTTTTTTAAATTCAGGCATTTTCCAAGAGAATGAGACCAACCTGACCCCTCTATGACAAAAATTAAGGCTGTTAGAGCAATTTAAAAAATATATACTGCAAAATGTGCTGGGGAAAAAATAACCCCTTTGGGGTTAAGGGTTGGAAATTTCCAAAGAGCCTGGGGGTAAAAGGGTTAATTTAGTTCATCAAGCATTTGAAATTCATTATACTGAAGGGTACCTTTGCTTATCAAATATAAAATAAAAGATATTTGTAACCTATAACAAATGCTAAAATTTAAGTGCAAAAAAGTAGTCTCCTGTGGAACTTGGACTATACTTGCAAAATCCTTCGCTGTAATACTACACACCGTACACCAAAAAGTTATGAAACTAACCCATTGAACAATGAAAAGACTTGTTTAAAAAAAATGCTCTTGTACACAAACATAAGAAAGAAAATGGTATCGTACACCTAATGTATTACAATGGTGAATGTAACCATCAAAATATATATCTACCTTCCCAAACCAGTTTCTTGTTTAATAATTGGTTTTACTAAACCAAACTTAACAGCTGAAACCAATTCTACTTCAGAAGTCATCACTGTAATCCCCTATAAATAATAGATTCCAATCTTGCAACTACTGTATAAGGTTTACCAAGGTCTTTATAAAAGTTATCAGACTTAATTTACAAAGTAAGCTCCTCAAACTGGAAATGGGCAAAATCAGAGTTACATAAACAAAATCAGTTATAACTGAAAACAATAAACTAATTAAAGAAAGGAAACTTACTACAAAAGTCTTATATAAAATTATATAAGGGCAAACATGAATGTGATCATATCAAAAACTAATCGCTACATTACAACCTTCATGTGCTATAGGGGCCCCCTGAAAAAAAAATAATCTTTACTTCATTCCCCATGAACGTAGGTTATGAAGACAACCTGTAAAAATTTTCTAAAATATAATACTGTACTGTACAATAGGCATATGCGAGATATGCAGTCTATATATAAATAAAGACTTGACCTGTTGTATTTGAAATATATCTTCACATACAAAACCTCCTTCATAATAAAAAAAACAAAGAAGAAAGATAACCACATAAGACCCAAAAATGTCCTCAGACATCATAAAGTACGGTAACTTATAAGAAAAAAATACTGAAATGGCAAGCTCACAGGCTGGAATATACAAACCTGAAGACCAGAATTTGTCTGGGAGAGGAAACCCTCTTTCTCTTGGGAATCTGCCTTCTTGGGAGCTCGCCCTTCAATCCAAAGCTCTTCGGTCTTCTTTGGTTTTCCCTCCGTAGAGTTAACCAAAGAAGGGCTGGAGTGAGGACTTTCAGAAATTAAGATCTCGCCGACTTGCCTCGAGGAGAAACCGGAAGAAGAATGATCGTGCTTGGATCTCTTCCCTCTTGGAGGACATCCACTCCCTGCATATGTCACAATGGGAGTCTAAAGGTCAGCGGTGCCGCCCTCTACACGTAAGGTGCAAAGGATAAGGGTCGACCTAAACCTTGTTCATAATAGTGCAACATTGTCAATCAGACTGCCCTCGATACATCAACCTTTTGCCTAGTTCCTTCACACACATACTGAACATGAGAAAATAACAAAAACTTCAGGAGAGCATCAATAACACGTCTGTGTAATTCGAAGGCACGCCATCATACCCAGACCACTTGTGGATACTGGGTGGCGGTTGCTGGAAACTCAATAATTCTTCACAGGCCGTTTCCAGCTTTTGCCTTAATCTCACCCACAGTAAAGGATGAAGGTTTGTATTTGTAGAACAAACTGAAGTCTTACTTGTCCTTACTGTATACAAGGACAAAAGGAAATAAAAAACGACTTGTGAACTCTACCTACGAAAACTATTAATACAATATCTACATTATATGCACAGCTTTCCATACGCATTGTCTGGGGAACAACGGACGTATAGGGAGAAGAATGTACTACCTCAAAGATAGCATTACCAAAGAACCCAGCCTACCTACCAATACCATGTTCTGGGGTACAATCTTAATTCTAGCATCATCACACCAATGACTCACAGATACTGAAAAGATAGAAAAATAAAATATACATAACACTATCGGAAACAAAAGTTAAAAATCCATTTCATAATAAGATAAAATCATTAAACAAAAATAAAATCAATCTTTCAAATATACATAACACTCAGAAACTAAAGTTGAAAATAAATTTCATAAGATAAAAGTATTACAGAAAAATAAAATTAACCAATGAAATAAACAGAACACAAGTACTTTAGGTTAAAAATAAACTTCATAACAAAACTATTCACTGTTTTTAAAGTTATCAGTAACTGTAGATGGGATTATTCAATTCTCAAATAAAATAATTAATATAATACACTTTTGAGACATACCTGTATAACCCAAGTAAGAAAAGGACTAAATATGATAAAAATAAAACTAGAAAAATATACCAATAAAAACAAGACCATGTCAACGTTCTCAAACTTGAAAAATTAATGAATGCGCTGGTGGTAAGGTGAAACAATTTCTTGTAGTCTTACTGCCATACGCTTACATCGATTCATCTTACCGCAATGAACAGTCTATCATAGTGGCAAAGGAAAAAGATAATTATAAATAAAAACTAATATCAAGACACTGCGACAGACTTGTCTCTCGCTTCAGGAGTGCTTGGATTCCTGGATATATACCTGGCTAGGTGGAGTGTTTTTCTTCTTATTTCTGTGTATGTCGAGGCATGAAAAACTGTCGGCTGTGAAAGGGTAGCTCAACTACAAGAATGTGATGAGCAGCTGTGCAAGGACTTGAAACATCAGCCTAACTTACAAACCTAAACAAGTAGTATTCACTGCAGCCAAGAAACTTGCTGTTCCTGAGGAAAACACGATGGTAGCCAGTCACACTTCATGAGATGCGCCAAGACCTTGCTGAACCAGTACGTATTATTTTATGTGAGTTTTACGTGGAAAAGTCAGTGACTGTAAATTCTAAAGTGCCCTACTTGTAAAAGTAGTGTATATAATACAAGCACAATTACTAGCGACATGACTCTTGAAGTAGTCACTCATTCCTTTGAAGCAAAAGACTAGGAGAAATGATCATCTAGATTGTTAGATTTAAAATGGTAAAAGCAGCCAACAGTTCTTGGGCAAAGGCAAAGCAGATAGCTTTGAGGGACAAAAAAGCATCTCCTACAAAGATGATTAAAGTAGACATTTCAAAATGATAAAATGGCTCTAGTGACACAAGTATTTATCAGCAAACAATCAGATATTGTTTCACAATGATTCCTTTACCAGGCATAAAACATTATGCTGCTATCAGTCTTTCAAATCCTTGCAAGCCTCTCAACCCAAAGAGTAGTTCTTGCAGTAAGTCGTGCTCAGTCCCAAGCAAGCCTTGTAAGTTATACTTATAGGAAGCTGGTAAACACGTGATCTCGAGAAACAGCTCGCTAACAAAGACAGCTATCATGAATAATAGTATTAATGCTACATGCCACAATTTTCATCATGAGCATGTACTTCAATATCGGAATCAGACACTACCGAAGCAATTGCTTACTCTCAGATCTGGCATAGAGTTCGTACCGCTACGACAGTATGATTGGATGTATTATTACAGGAGTAAAAGATTTAGGGGGCGATACAGGGTTATAAATGCCCCTGTACATTAATTACATGTAACTATGAAAGCTGATTATTAATACTTACAGTTTTATGTTTCACTTAAAATGACCGTTGTCATTATTCAACATTGAAGACTTCTGTGAATTCATAGACAATGTTCCTGGTATGATGCAGTTCACGTATCTTCAGCAGGAAATAAATCTATCGATTAGAAGGTAACACTGAATAAAACACAATTTGAACACTTAAATATATTTATATCACGCTTCTCATACAGTCAGCTGAGAGAAAGACAGTATTTTTTGAGGAGACAAAAATCCCATTGACATAATTGATACAATAATCAAGAATATTATACAGACGAGCACACTGATGTTTGATGTAAGGGGAGACAGTTGATTTTGGCACAGTAGTCCATATGGGTAAGAAGGGATTAGACCAAAACTTAGACAGAGAAAAAAAAAAGAAATAAATTTTTTTAGGCCGCACAGGCAGCACGACGGGGGGGGGTCACATACATCAGAAGAAGCTGGGCACTGGCTCTATGCACCACTTAAGAAGGGAATATGGGAAGGGGGAAAGGGTCAGGTGGACCTTCCTGGATTTATTTTTTTTTTTTACAAATCACATCCAAGTCTTTCCTCATCTCACACTCATTCAAGCTGTGTAACTTGCAACAAAGGAAAGTCCTTTTCATACATTTTTTTCTTTTACTGTTTACGAACTTTTCATCAATCAAATGTGTACGTTTCTTTGCAGCTTTCAGCACAGTTGTCACAGACATCAACTTGATTTTCTTTTGTTCAACCCACCGCAACTCACCAGCAAAAATACCTACATAACTGTCACGCATGACTTCACTCTGGCATTTTGTCGTACAACCTTTCTCGCACTCTCGATTCATTCAATCCACTTACACTTCAAACATTTACAAATACAGTAGAATAGTTATGGGAACAATTCATTATCTATTAAAATGTCTATCAATCTACAGCTAACATCAATCTCTTTGGCTTAAGATCCAAACTAAAGTTATGAAAAAATGCAATTAAGTACAAGACCAATGACAACATGGATGATTGTATTATAGGTTGGGACTGCACGGACAAAGGGATGATGAAATCGTGGGTCGCGCTTAGAGAACAAATCCTGACGATCGACAGTCGAAAAACTTTCATCCATAAAAAATGTAATGAAAGTTTTACCTCCATTAAGCATTATATACAGCTCCCATAGATTAGACAACTACCAACGGCCAACAATTGTTCTCAGAGTGCCGCCCTGTGTATCCAACAGAATGCCTGGTGCTTTGTTGCTTTGTTCAGCCTTAAACATAGTCTGATGGAGCTAACAGACTAGTACCTTTGGACACGGGAGAGGGTAAATGGGGTCGAAGGACAATAAAATAAAATGAACACTTATCCAATGCAAATATTTGTACACAGCATTTGTCTTGTGCACCAGCCCTAGCCTAGAGCACCCAGATAATAACGAAGAAGAAAGGAAGAATACTGATCATCACAGTGAACTGGGCCATACTTAGCAAGTCTTTAAGTCCCACTGTGAGTTAGGCCTGGCATCATAATATCCAGTGTCTTCCGCATTAATAACCTTGTAAGCCCTAATGCAAACCAAGACACTGCATTTTACAACTCTTACTATAGTTGGGCTTCATTATAAGGACTCCGAGGGGTGAAAAAAGGAATCCTGAACTTTATAATGCTGTCACTCCTTACAGACCGCAGCTAATTAAAAAGTTATCACTTACAGAAGTCTCACTCTTTTAGAATAATTTTTAGTTTCCCAAACACTACCCTGCTGCCAATTAAAAAGAAAAGACCTGGCAATTGTAATCTAAGTGTAGAAAGAAAACTTTGCCTATTTTTAAACAGCTAATCTGAGACTCAATTCTATAAGCTTCCAGCCTACAGCAACGGAACAACCGAGCGATAAACAGGGCCCAAGTACCACTAACAGTTCATATACGTAGGTAGCCCCAAATTTACGAATATTTGTGCAATAATTTGCATGTGGTACTACAGCAGTTATCCCTAGCTCACATTGGGGAAAATTGAACTGACACGATAGGATCACTATGGTCCTAGTTTTAAGACTTTGTCAATGAGTGTAGCACTCCTCTTAAGATTGAATTCCACTCAGTGAGTGTAATAGCACACTGTTTAAGATAAGAGCTAACACCTCGGGAGTTCACTCTTCCACGTACTAAGGAACAGTCAAGTGACGTCGCCGACGTCGACTGGTGGGAATTCCATCTTTGCAGTTTGACCACAGTTTGCTACCAGTTGTAAGAACAACTTTTTTTTTTTTTTTTATTAGCGAGAAGGATTTAGTTTCCCACCGGAGAGTATTTCTACCAATTGCAATACTAGTAATGAACACCGTCTCATCTAGAGAGCATTTACAGGTCAGTGAACTGCTTGCTTTCACTTTTAATCAAGCAGGTCTCTAACGTTAGCTGGAAACTAAGCAATAAATGTTGCAAATTCATGTTTTCAGCCGTACAGCTTCAGTAGCCACTTATTAGACTACGGCAAAAATAGCGCATCTTATTCGACCAGAATGGCATTCAGTGAACCTACAGCAGATTGCTCTTGCTTGCTAATAGGCTTCATGACCTTCCCTGCCACGCTGGATAGCTAGGTATTGCAAACTTTCACAATGTCCAAAACAGGTTATTTTCATATTGGCATAATAGTGACTGCAAAAGGCCATCTGCCCATGAATGTCAGCTGAACTGCTAACAAGCAAGCGTTCTTGCCTTTGCCGGATTGTAAGCAGCTCACGAGACAGCTATCTACTTAACAATGCAGATTTTGACCACAACACAAACAATGAAGACAGCAAAACTGGACACTACTAATTTGATTCTTTTTCTACCAGTACATTATCTACTATCTTTGGCCTTGTTGCAATACCAATGTTTTCTGGTCTATGCTGAATGATAATGAGTCAAGAAGAATGGTTGGAAACACTGCCTTGGTGGTGGGTAAGCGAGGGCGGATGCAACACAGAGCCCCGTACCAATGTTGGCCTAAGGGTCAGGTGTGGCACAAACTGCAACGCAGCGCGCAGGCCATCTCTGACCCGGGGCCAAGGAACATAGCACACACAGATAGCAGGCATAGGGGTTGAGATGCACAGGCGCAGAACGGCCTGAGGCAGTCAGTGATCATAGTGGCTTGAAAGCCACCTTGGGGAGACAGACCACTGCCCGCCCTCCTTCCGTCACATTCCACCCACCACTCATTACAAAATTCCTTCTTTGTGCGAAAGACGTTAAGGCAGATGACAAAGAATGACTAATTGGCCTGCTGGGGGCCACACTCATGACTGGACCTGCGCCCCCAGCGGCACAGTGACACACGAGCCGGGACCCTACGTCAAACCTGCTGTAATGTAGTGGGGAGGGTTGAGGGAGGGTCCCTCTTGATGTAGCACTGTGGGCACACGAAGATACAGGGCAATAGAGCACCAGGCAGTGCATGGGGGAGACATGCCCTATATCTTGCTGCTCACATCACAACAATGACACCACACTACAAAAAAATAAAATAAACAGGTGTAAACAACTGGAAGATTTTCTAAAAGACACAGTGGCGATGGGCCGCAGAATCACCGGCTGAAATCACTAACCTGAAACCCAAGCCAAAACTAGCTCTTGGGGCAAGTTTGCCAATTCAGAGATTTTCAAAATGTATCTTATACAAATAATAAAAGGCTACAATATTATATATATATATATATATATATATATATATATATATATATATATATATATATATATATATATATATATATATATATATATATATATATATATATATATATATATATATATATATATAGCCTCCAAACTGGGGACCTTTGAAATAAGACTTCTTTAGTAACAAAAATCAAATATTCAGTATACCAATAATTGCTTATTACACAATTGTAATACTAATAAAACAGCACCGTAATTGACCGACTGACTGACAGGAGTCATCATTGTCAAACCTGTAATAAGAGAAAAAAAAAGTATAAAATAAAGAAGTCAGTACAAAACTGATTTCCCTAACGCTTATCTTGGCTCAGGGGTTCCAGTACAACCTTGGAAATAGACTGCGACTCACACCACCGTCCGGGACTCGACACACAGATGCACACAAGCATACTCACACACACATACCAATACTCAAGGGAATCTTTTTGGGGGGGAGAATTTCTGGCCCCTGCTACTATGCATTTTGGTTCCCTAAACATTTTGAAAATGTCACGATGATCGAGATTATTCTTTTAGCTTTGTTTACTTTACCTACATGAGAAATGCAATACTGGTCTAAGCTCAATGACAGGCTTTGACTTTTATGACCTGGACATTATTCATTGGAGGCTCTGTAACTTGAAGAAAATATATGGATTTAATTAGCAGCAAAAACCCTTTTGTAAATCTGCCAAGGATATACAGAAGACAGACAAATCGCTGTATGTCTTTGAGAACTACAAAAGCCGTTACCACACCAGCTAAAATAGTACAGTTTTATCGTCTATCTGCAAGTCTTCAGTAGTACAGTGTTGTGACCAGAGCAGCAAGACTGACTCCTGTGGGCACCTAATAAGCACTTTTCCTAACCACAACACAGGGCAAAAAGTCTTATTCGAATACTTCACAAGGCTCACAAAAGCTGGTCTCCTCACAAGCATGTAAAATTGTGCGTAGATAAGTCTCTAAGGTTAAGATTGCCCGTGGGGCGAGAAAATGCAAGTGGTACGGGTCGTCACTTTTTCTCCTCGTTTATTTCGACCCAGCTATAAGCATTACCATCAATTCAATCGAACGAGTCGAATTCATTACCGTTAATTATGAATGGAAAGGCCTCCAATGCTTCTCCTCTCTCGGCGTTCTGTCGATTTCTTAGAATATATTTCCGTCATAGAATAAAATCTTTGGTATTCCTCCATTAAAGATGTTATGCAAATAAAGAGCATTGCAATTTACACGACGACTTTCATTCTCTCGCCCAGCAATTATCATTATTCACTGGTACTGATTGACTGGACAAGAAACTCCTCCGTTTTTTTAAAGCTCATTTTCTGCTGGAGTACTATCTAGAAATCGACGTTTCTCCCTCTTTGGCGGGAAGAAACGTCGTCGCCAGTCTTCGGCGGCTCCTCGCCGCAAGGAGACTCATAAAAGACTGGCTTTTAAACATATCAATATACTTTGAGTTTCAAAATTATTAAAAATATTAAATCTTCCAATTTCTAACAAAATCACTTAATAAAATAGTTAAAGACAAAACAATAATGTTAACATTAAATACTACTGTATATTCAATAAAAAAAATTAAACATGTTGAATAAGTTTTTCAATAAATATATAAACACATTTAAATTTATATATATATATATATATATATATATATATACAGTATATATATATATATATATATATATATATATATGCATGTATATTAAAATATTCAGAAACACTGTAACCAAGAAGTTAAAGATTCATAATGATACCTTTTTTTCAAAATCATTTCATCCAACTAGAAGGAACAGAATCCGATTTCCTCGTTTCTCGCACTTCGTTACACGTCACAGTGTAAAGAACTTCAAAAATAATTTCTTAATTTGTTCACCTGCTTGATTATTAATCAAATGGTTTCTCCCTTATCCGGGAAGATTTTTTTTTTTTTGGAAACTTTGGGACACAACGTATCTTTGTACCTGGAAAGAAAAGAATGAGAATGTTAATTGATTTTTTCCATGACTGAATAATCGCTATTAGCCAGGCAAAGATTCATCGGATTCACCGATCGATGGAGTCGAACGGTCTCTCCTTCCGACGGATCTTAACCCTTTCACCCCCAGGTTATTTGGAATTTTCCAACCCTTAACCCCGAGTGATTTTTTTTTTTTTCAAGCACATTTGAGTCTTTCAGTCGAGAAACATGCCAAGCGCCATTTTTAAAAAGTGTCAGAAATTGCGATTGAAAAATAATAATAATAATAATAATAATAATAATAATAAAAATAATAATAATTATTATTATTATTATATTGATAATTATAATAATAATAATAATAATAATAATAATAATAATAATAATAATAATATAAATAATTTGAAAATTGGCAATTTTCAATCGCGATTTCCGACACTTTTTAAAAATGGCGCTTGGCATGTTTCTCGACTGAAAGACTCATTTTGCAATATATATTTTTTAAATTGCTCTATCAGCCTTAATTTTCATCATAGAGACGTCAGGTCAGTCTCATTCTCTTGGAAAATGCCTGAAGTTTCTCAAAAAAATTATCAAAAATATGCAAAAAAAAAAAAATAACAGTTTTTTGCAAGGACGTACCAGTACGTTCAAGGGGGTAAAGGGATGAGTTTTGTGAAACGTACCAGTACGTCCTTTGGGGGTAATAGGGTTAACACGCAAGTAAAGCCTGAACTTGATTCTAAATATTACAAGATATTTTGACATTTAAAAATACTGAACAACAAATATTTAGCATACTTATGTAACTCGGCATCTAATAATGCTGAACAGATTACTTTTAAAACTTTTGATTTTGTTATTTATTCCTAGCAATAATAACAAATAATAAGGGCAAATGAGTTTCAATAATACCAATATTAACAAATTTCAAACAGGGTAATCAATATGAAAATCATCATAAATAAATTTATGACATGAGATACAGAGTAGATTTTTCATGAATTTTTAATAAGTCAATACTTATGAGTTTTGGATTTATCTGTTTCCATTCACTAACGGGGACAATATTCAATTGTCAATTAAAAAAAATAAACTACCTCATCATGAATCTCGTCTTCAATAGTTGATTTAAATACTTTTTAAATAATTGTTCCGTAACTGGAATACAAACCTTAGCTATTTAATAGGGGTATTTACTTTCGGCGTAGCTGAAAGTAATCCACCTATTAAATAGCTAAGGTTTGTATAGTTAGGAAAAATACAAATTATCTACAAATTTTTCATATTTGTATTATTTGATGATGAGAATTTTTTTCTAATAAAATCATAAATATAGGCAAAATAAATATCTTGGTCTTGCATCAACAAAAAAAAATGAACCAAGATTAAACCTTTTAGGAGCATCCTTTCCTCACAAACACTAGGATATCCAATGCCCTCCCTCTAAAAAAATGTCTTTAACCAAATAACTTACTGTCCTTCATTGATTTAGGCTTGAACGGGAGCAGCAACTGATGTTCTGAAATCTCTGTTCACGCATGAAAATCCTCTAAATTCATCTTGATTTATAGCACGCACCACCTCGGCATTAATGAACGTTAGGACAGGCTCCTCTTTCGTGAACTCGGCATCGAAGTTGACTGCATCTTTGCGTCCCTTCTGCAGGACGGAAGAAACGGAGAGAATCGGTGTAGACAGGTCATAATATTATAATCATTACTAGCTTAGCCATAACCCTGGTTAGAAAAGCAGGATGTATAAGCCCAAGGGCACCAACAGGGGAAAATAGCCTAGTGAGGAAAGGAAATAAATTAGCTACAAGAGAAGCAATGAACAATTAAAATAAAATATTTCAAGAACAGTAATATTAAAATAAATATTTCCTCTATAAACTATACAACCTTAGAAAAACAAGAGGAAGAGAAATATGATAGAACAATGTGCCCGAGTGAACCCTCAAGCAAGAGAACTCTACCCTAAGATAGTGGAAAATAGCTAACATGTTAATAATAAACTATTTAATATAGTAGTCTTGTGAAACTTGGGGATCAACTTATATTACCAATAAATATTTTTGTATAAGCCAAAAGATAAAATATTTAATGATGCACGATAGTAGTGTATATTAGTTTGACCATGATAATTTACTGTAATGTATGATAATGTCGAATTATTCAATACCTATCGTTTTCTACTTTTGATAAATTTATAAATAATCATGATTAATATGTAATGCATATCATAAAAAAGCAAGCTATATGGCTTAATTTGTTACTAACATTAACCGTGCTAATTTACATACTGTACAGTATATAGTACATACATACATATACCAAAGGCACTTCCCCCAATTTTGGGGGGTAGCCGACATCAACAAGAAACAAAACAAAAAAGGGGACCTCTACTCTCTACGGGCCGCGGGGGCATAAAACAATTAGAATAGCGCCAACGTTATCCCTGCGTGTCGTAAGAGGCGACTAAAAGGGACGGGACGAGGGGGCTGGGAACCCCCTCTCTTGTATAAAAAATCTTGTGAGACAGCAACAGTATATAGTACTGTACTCAAAACTGAACGGTAATTAAAAATTCTATACACTATCCTACAATTATTTTTTGTGGTAGGATATACTTTAATAAATAAAAGTCATGGTTAATTATCTACATTTACAGTACAATTAAAAAATTATCCAATTCAGGTTGATTTATTGAACAAATTAACTTGAAATTTTTTTTTAACCTTACGACTTTTCGAAACTTTTCCCAAACAATTTTACCTTCGACTTCTCTCATTCTTATTTCATTATTGCCAATCTGCAATCACATCTAAAATAGGCCCTAGCAACCAATGGCTCACCCCTAAGGAACATGTGTAAGCTCAAGTTACTATGAACTTTCCTCATTCTCCTTTAGAGTTTTACATCTTGTGTTATTACTACAACAAAATTAGTGTCCAGAGACTACTGGCTTACATTTCAAGATGATCACAAGACCAATCAGAAGGACTACATAAATGAAAGGAAAGTATCTAGGATGTTTAAGTGTCCTATCCCTACACAAGAGGATCAGAAGGACTAAATAAATGAAAAGAATGTATCTAGGATGTGTAAGTGTCCTATCCCTACACAAGAGGATCAGAAGGACTAAATAAATGAAAAGAAAGTATCTAGGATGTTTAAGTGTCCTATCCCTACACAAGAGGATCAGAGGGACTTATTAATGAAAAGAAAAGAATCTAGGATGTTTAAGTGTCCTATCCTTACACAAGACCAATCAGAGGGACTAAATAAGTGAAAGGAATGTATCTAGGATGCTTAAGTGCCCTATCCTTACACAAGACCAATCAGAAGGAGTAAATAAATGAAAGGAAAGTATCTAGGATGTGTAAGTGTCCTATCCTCACACAAGAGGATCAAAGGAACTTAATAAATGAAAAGAAAAGTATCTAGGATGGACAATGCAGTGTTCTGTATTAGTTTCAAAATGCTGTACGGTAAATTGATTAATATCTTTCTATATACACACCAGTAATGTCCTAGAGGAAGACAACACAAGTTATAATAGTTTTGTTTTCATACTTCCAAGACTTATTCGACCACCTGATTTATAAAACAATTCAAAGTAATAGCACAGCTCCTCATACGTATAAAACCGGCCTCACCGTATTACTTACAATCTTAGGTGTGAATGGCGGTTTAACTTTACGCTGCTCGAGGGCCTCCCAATCAATTTCTCTGAAGAACTTATGGTTACGAATTGCTAACTCTCCGCCTCTCTCCATTACGCATCCTAAACGTTTTGAAGCATCTTTTGTCATAAACTGTAAAAAAGAAACTTTGGTTATCTTCAGTTTACTGAAAGACGCAAATACAGAATACCTTTACATGCTCAAACCACGTTACGACACAGAAATTGCAAGACCAATGTTAGTTTCAAAGCCTGTTGTACTAACAGCGCTATATACATATCGTGTATATTACCCTATAGTTATCGAATTCCTAATATGAATTTTTATCTCTATTACCGTCACTCCCAATAGCTCAATTTCAACATCTTTCAACTTACTTCTTGCATTCACTCTCAACATCAAAACTTGTTTCCATACAGGAAGGTTTGCTCAACTATTCCTTCCACAGATGATTCAAGCCACATTCAATCTTTATTACTTTCTGCTACCAATTTGCTTCTCCTTTTCAGCGACTCCTCTTTATTCAGCTTTCCGTTACCCATATCTACTAGCAAATACTTATACGAATCAATAAGAACCATATCAAACAGTCCTTCACATTTTTGGTTTCAATTCACCATCATAATCAAAACATTCGCTCACATTTACTGCAAAAAAGAAAAAGAGGAAACGTTTCTTAGAAACCTTCAACTTAAAAATCAAAACATTCGCTCACATTTACTGCGAAAAAGAAAAAGAGGAAATGTTTCTTAGAAACCTTCAACTTACCCCTTTTAATATAGAAACTGCTTCCTTTGATAACCAGACCGGATACAAAACTTCTTCGTGTAGGATGGATTCAAAGAGATCATCTTCATTGTCCGCTTCAAAGGGTGGCTGTCCGGCCATCATTTCATACATGAGCACACCCAATGCCCACCAATCTACACTTGCTCCATAATCTAATTCTTTGAGGATCTGAAAGAGATAAAAAAAAAGACACCGACAATAGTATTTATTTGTAATTCAGCCTTAGAATGCTATTCTAACAATACCATTTAATACCTTAAGGCTTTCTGCTTTTTTTGCTAGATGGACAAAAATACTGTATTAAACAACTCAACCTTCCGTCAGTTACCCAGTGCAGAAAAAAATCACTCTCCACACCAATTTGTGTGGACACTGCAAAAAGGAAGGAAACTTATGAAAGCAGTTACAGTATTCTGGAATCTAATCCTTGTAACATACAAGGACATGCCGAGATTAACTGAACACTAAATCCATTAATGACGGTACTTTACCGGTCTTGTATCTAACTATTCACTACCTGATAGAATATGTTTTCATTAGAGTTAAGTTACTCAACATGTTTTGACTTTCCTAACAAAAAAATTGTTTAAAATTAGAAATGTTTCTCCGTAACTATCTAAGGATAGAGTTCGATTGCTTGAGGGTATACTTAAGCACACTATTCTATCTGTTTTCTCTTCCTCTTATTTTTTATATGGTATGTTGGGCAGGATAAATAGAAGGGTCATAGATGCCTGGTGGTTTATCAAGAGGTTACCTTTTCCCTATCGATTTTTCAATCTTCTCTGGTATTCATTTTCAAAACCATCATTACTGTACTCACTTCAGTTGAAGTGGCTATCCTGGAGGGTCTTTAACGTTGCATCGTGTGTCGGCTCTGCCATTTTGACTAATTTTACGCCACATTTTATCTTTAGTCTATGAGTTGCAAGTCTCTCTCTAAACATATTAGTGTACATATTTTGTAATCGTTATTGTTAAATTCATTTTGAAGTGCGATGAAACTTTTTTATTGCCTTTAAGGGTAGAAGAGACTCTTCAGTAATGGTAAGCAGCTTATCTAGGAGGACGACACTCCAAAATCAAACCATTGTTCTCTAGTCTTGGGTAGGGCCATAGCCTCTGTACCATGGTCTTCCACTGTTTTGGGGTAGAGCTTTTTGCCTGAAGGTACACTCAGGCACACTATTCTATCTAATTTCTCTTCCTCTTGTTTTGTTGAAGTTTTTATAATTTATATAGGAAATATTTATTTCAATGTTGTTACTGTTCTTAAAATTTTATTTTTCCTTGTTTCCTTTCCTCACTGGGTTATTTTCCCTGTTGGGGTCCCCTGGCCTTATAGCGTCCTGCTTTTCCAACTAGGGTTGTAGCTTAGCAAGTAATAATAATAACAACTTTCTGGCGACATTGAGCAAAATCAGGGACCATTACGTCCTAGACTTAGCCAGTGTTGTCTAGTGTATTGCAACAGTCATGGACTGTATGCCAGTATTCAAGACCTTACAGTTGCCTTTAGACAGTATGATCGTCTATTATACTCAGAAACTTTGGTTTCTCAAATGAAGCACTCATCTGAGTTCCTTATTACAAGTTTAAGAAACCAAAAACTTTGAAAAGGGATGCCAGTCCTAGGGCAAGGGGAATGGCGTGTATAATAGGACTGAATACCCTGCTTCACATAAGTCCTGCTACGAATGTGGACGTCATGAAATTAAGGTAATAAAAGTTTGTGATAGTCATAACAACTTTTATTTGTGTTCAATCCATCCAAATCTAAATTTGGATGATTCTTTTGTGCTTGTTGGTGATTTCAATGCTCACCATAGGGATTTGGTTAAATTCTGTTTCTCCTACTGAGCTTTGGACTTTGCCTCTGAATCTGGCTGTGAGGAAATCATAATCGAAGCTATTCGCAGGTCTAGTAACTGCTTAGACCTAGTATACAATGATTCGCCTAGTACTATAAGATTAGTTCTCCAGTTGGGATGTCTGATTATGCCTTGATTTCATTAGTGGTGAAGACTGAGCAGCCTATACCGGATGTGTCATACTCATGTAAGATTTATATGAAATCTCCAGCAGACTGAAATGGCATTTTCAGTGATCTTTTGAATTTGAATTGGTCAAAATTGTATAGTAGTGTTGATCCTGTTGTTTTCTTGAATGAGAATTTGGTCAACATAACTGATAAGCGTATCCCTTCTCTTGTGCTAAAATACTGAGTGAAGGACAAACCCTGGTTCAATGATGAGTGTAGATGTCCTTATTTGGAGGAGGCGGCGGCCTATCATCTACGGAAGGATATCAGATCAGACTTGACTTGGAATAACTACACTCAGCTAAGAGCTATTGCTCATAGAGTTTATGCTTCAACTGAAAAGTAATACAATTCAACCATAAAAGAAACCCTTTCTTGGATAACCCAGGAGTATAAGTGGTGGGATACCCTTATATCTGCACTCTGGTGTAGACTAATCAGATCCTCCTTTACTTAAAACCAGATAGCTCTGTAACTCACTGTCCAAAGGTAATGGAAACCCTTTTATGGCTGATTATTTTACAGTAAACAGAGTAATGAGAAACTTGATCTTGCTTATTCCTGTTTTCCTGAGGCAAAACTGACTAGTTAAGCTTTTTGGTCCTACGAAATTAAAACACTCTGTTCCCTAGTTTGAAATTTGGCTTTTGCAAAGGCCTTGGAGCATGTGATGCTCTTCTTATAACCTCCAATGCTGTAAACAAATCCCTGGATTGTGGTCAGGAAGATTGTTTAGCTTTGATTTTAGAGTTGTCTTTAACCGTGTTAATTATGAGTTCCTTGTTTTCAAACTCAAAACAGTTTGAAGTAGATGGATTTTATTTTAGAACATTGTTGAATTCCTAAGTAATAGATTGCAAAGAGTTGTTATTGATGGGTACCATAGCTGATATTCATCAGAGTAGTGTCCTTGGCTTATTACTTTTCTTACCATATTTAAACATGTGGTTTGACCTAGAAAAGAGGATTGTTGCATATGCAGATGATGTTACTCTCTTGGTTTCGATTCCATCTCCTGAATGGAGATCTGGAGTTGTTGAATCCTTTAATAGAGATCTGGCTAAAATCATTTCATGGTGCAAAGTATGGAGCATGAAGTTGAACCTTAACCCTTTTACCCCCAGGCTATTTGGAAATTTCCAGCCCTTAACCCCCAGGGGGTTATTTTTTTCCCAGCACATTTTGCAGTATATTTTTTTTTAATTGCTCTAACAGCCTTAATTTTTGTCATAGAGAGGTTAACTTGGTCTCATTCTCTTGGAAAATGCCTGAATTTTCTTAAAAAATTATCAAAAATATGAGAAAAAAAAACTTTTATAGCATTTTTTTGCAAGGACGTACTGGTACGTCCATGGGGGTAAAGGGATGGCTTTGGTGAAACGTACCAGTACGTCCTTTGGGGGTAAAAGGGTTAACAAAATCAAAGCATAATTGTAAGAAGCTCAACATCCAGATCTCAGCATTAATTATGTTTCTTTAACTCTATATGACTCTTAAAACTTTAGGTGTGATTCTTGATTGCAAATTTACTTTTGAGAAGCACATTCTGTCTGTTTCTTCTTCAACTACACAACATATTTGCCTATTAAGAGTCTTTCAAGATTTTTGGTGATGAATCTATTCTGAAGAAATGTTTTAATTCTTTCATTGTCCTCTATTACAAACACACTCTAGTGACTATGTGGCTTTTATCCCGCCAATAAATTTTATACAAACTATCCCATCTCCTTCCTCCAAACATTTCTGAATCCTATAATCTATTTTAATAGGCTGGGAGGAACGTAGAGGTCCCCTTTTTTGTTTTGTTTCATTTGTTGATGTCGGCTAACCCCCAAAATTGGGGGAAGTGCCTTGGTATATGTATGTATGTATGTATAATCTATTTTCGGGAGCCAAACTTCCTCAAAATATTCTGATCTATCCTTTCACCTGTGCTAACATTTCTTACCCCCTTTTCATACTCCAACACTTTTACTATGCAAACAATTCCTTTTAACAGCTCGTCACTTTTCTCTTATAAACTAACAGTATAGAAATTCACTACCATAAAAGAGTGTCAACTCTCATTTTGCTATCATTCAGTATATTCACTTCAACATTATTAAACATATTAACCCTTTTACCCCCAGGCTATTTGGAAATTTCCAACCCTTAACCCCCAGGGGGTTATTTTTTTTCCAGCACATTTTGCAGTATATTTTTTTTAAATTGCTCTAACAGCCTTAATTTTTGTCATAGAGAGGTCAGCTTGGTCTCATTCTCTTGGAAAATGCCTGAATTTTCTAAAAAAAAATTATCAAAAATATGAAAATAAAATTTTTTATAGCATTTTTTTGCAAGGACGTACCGGTACGTCCATGGGGGTAAAGGGATGGCTTTTGTGAAACGTACCAGTACGTCCTTTGGGGGTAAAGGGATGAGTTTTGTGAAACGTACCAGTACGTCCTTTGGGGGTAAAGGGATGAGTTTTGTGAAACGTACCAGTACGTCCTTTGGGGGTAAAGGGATGGCTTTTGTGAAACGTACCAGTACGTCCTTTGGGGGTAAAGGGATGGCTTTTGTGAAACGTACCAGTACGTCCTTTGGGGGTAAAAGGGTTAAGGATTTAATTGTTGCTCCATCTTCCGCTCACCATTCATCCTTATAACCTTACTCTTGCTCAAGTTTACCGTTTTTCTTTATCCTCTCGCAAACCCTTTCACAACGTCGGCTGTGTATCTTCACTATCCATAATGCCATATCAACACCAGGTTCAAAATTATTTTCATCAGAACTTTGCACGAAAAAAATTTGTCACATGATTATTTTCATCATATGTATTCAGACGTTTTGCTGATAGACATTAAAAAGCTTTAAAGATACTGTAATAAGAATTATTTGCAAATTGGGAAAGGATCGGCAGGCTTACTTCTACTTTCACACCATCTACGTAACTTAGAGAAATCGACAATTCTCTACGAATGAATACCATCTTTTCAAAACACGAAAAACAGTAGACAATATAGGAAATCCTCGATGTCTACTCAAACCTAGGCATCCAAAAGCACTTGGCTCAAGTAAAGAATTCTTAATTCGCAGAACTGAGAAGCTAACGTTATCTTTCAAGATTTTATTGTGCCATGATTTGAATAATTTCCTCCAATCTGGTCTTCAGCAGTTACTCTCATCTGAAATTATTAGACCAAAAATTTAAGCTCTACTGATTTACCGACCCGATTTGAATATTTCTTTATACGGTACAGTTATTCAAGATCATTCCAAGTTGTATATTTTTCATAATTCTGGTCCTTTGCATTCAGGTCTCTTCAGACCATACCATATACAATGTGTGCAGTTTATTTCAACAGTCTTCCTTTTTCTTGAGTATACTGTAGTTCATTATTACTCAGCGTTCTAGAAATTTAATTCTGGTTGTGCCCAATATTGTGGAACTTCAAAAGTTCAAAGTTGGAGCAAATGCTTTTTTGTTGACCAGGCAGACATGAGTCTTTTTATAGTTTATTTATGACATATTTGTTTTTGATGTTGTTAATAGTTTATATGTGACATGTCTGTTTTGACATTGTTACTTTTTTTAGAATGATTTATTGTCAATTTGTTCTCTTCATTTATTTATTTCCTTATTTCCTTTCCTCACTGGGCTATTTTTCCCTGTTGGAGCCCCTGGGCTTATAGCATCTTGCTTTTCCAACTAGGGTTGTAGCTTGGATAGTAATAATAATAATAATAATAATAGGTTTTCATAATTACTGTAGTTGAATAAGTGGAACTTTAAAAAAGTTAGAACTTAGTATAAATGTTACCAAGTCATTTAAAATCATTATTTATCTAAATCGTTCATACCTAATGTACTTATTTTCTTAATCTTTTATTATTTTATCTAAAGCTCCGTTATTTTTTGCACCGAGCTGCTTTCCCTGTTTGTGCCCTTGAGCTTATAGCAATCTTGGCAGTATAGAATTATAAGAACAGCAAATAAAGATATTCTTATATAGTATCACTATGACTATTGAGTAGTAACATTTAAAAGGTTCAGGCGGTTCATTGAACACTATTAATCCACTGAAAATGTCAAAGCCTCGAGTCTAACTATATGTAACAATTTCAACATTAGACCATTTTCTCATGATAGATATTGAATTTTTCACGGCCAGCTGAAGAAGAGATTTGTTAAGCTCAAATATTTACAGTAGTTAAACTAACACTTCTAAAATCAGATGCCATACTTTGAGTTCACTCAGCAACTTCACGTTTCGTTTTCTTGGGTCACCCAAGATTTGGTACACTAAGGTAATAAATTTTGGACATATTCCATTAGAGAGGATTTCTTTTTTGACTTATTGTACTGTATAAGAACTCTTGCTTTTCACTTATCAATCTTCCAATAAAAGCCCTCTTGTTTATTGTATCGGTTATATTAGATCACTCTAAAATGATACACATTTTAACTGGGAATTATATGAAACACAGCACTTCAAATAGCAAACAATTTTCAAGTAACAAACAAGTACCAAGGTTTCTGATCTAGTAACGTCTGAGGACGGATCTGTTTATCCGTTTCTCCACTTGAAAACAGAATTCTTGAATGACAAACTTAACTTTATAATGTAGCCTACTCCACTCTACTCAAGTCATCAAGCTATCATTGCAAGGAAATGTGTTAAGTTAAGCATGCCAGTTCCTCTCAAATGTGTAATACTCTCTATGGTCACTAAGCAGCGTTAGAAACCTACGACACTTACTCGACCGCAAACGATTTCGGGATGTTGGTACCCAAACACTTATAAAGTTTACCATACTGTACTGTACATTACAATTGACTACTTCTTCAATCTAGAAACATACCAAAAGTAGTCCCATCAAACTACTTTACAATAATAGTACTCTACTATACCAAGCATCACCCTATGTAATGAAAGCTCTTCCGTGCACTAGGCTGTATTAGAATCAATGCAGTTTACGGTTACTGAGCATCATGAACCAAAATAAACTCGGTAGCCGTGATTCAATAGAGAACTGTCTTTTCATTCACTAGAGAGGATATCTAACTTACAATTTAGTTTCACCTTGAGCTCTTCGTAGCTGCTGGAGAAGGTCCTCAACTTACAAAGTTAACCCTTTTACCCCCAGGCTCTTTGGAAATTTCCAACCCTTAACCCCCCAAGGGGTTATTTTTTTTCCCAGCACATTTAGCAGTATATTTTTTTCAAATTGCTCTAACACCCTTAATTTTTGTCATGGAGAGGTCAGGTTGGTCTCTTCTCTTGGAAAATGCCTGAATTTTTTCAAAAAATTATAAAAAATATGAAAAAAAATTTTTTATAGCATTATTTTGCAAGGACGTACCGGTACGTCCATGGGGGTGAAGGGATGGGTTTTGTGAAACGTACCAGTACGTCCTTTGGGGGTAAAAGGGTTAATTAGTTCCAAGCTGTTAGTAAGTCAAATTGTCTAATTTCATTAAATTTTAGCCTTGGGAAGGCCTAACTTGAATTCAATGCCTATGACTTCCAGCTACGAAAGTCTACACATAGTCGGGTTTCATATGAAATAGATATTAGGTTCTTATAAATGTTGTTTTGCTTACTGTTAAATTATATACTGTATTTCATTATAGTATTTCTTTACTTATCTTTGTTATTTTGAGTTGGATTTGTGTATACCGGTATATCTCCGAATGTGTAAGTTGACGATCTTCTATACTACCATGCAACTTGAAAAGCTCTGATATGAGCTAATCGTGAAAGCTAAAAACTTCTAGTGAATGAAATAAGACAGTTTTCGTGGTCTGAATCTAGGACCTTATTACTCGGGTTCAATTCTGCTCAGTCCCCATTTTATTACTGGTTGGAATATTTATCAGGCAAGAAATATTATTTGGCAATGAGACAATATCATCATTACTAAAGTCTGACCAGATCAATAAGTTACGTGTTTCAGTTGTACGGCTGTCCGAAGGTATTTTACAATATCGAAGGTGTATGATATCTACCAGGCAATCTGGAGTCTCCCATCCAACAAGGATGCCTGCAGGGTATAACGGTTCCTATCTCATGAATATCTAGGGAATAATAACAAGTGAGAAATGCAAAGGAGCATATATCAACCAAGGTCCTGTTAAAACAAGGGTACAGTCTTGATAGAATAATAAATATAGTCGATCTAAACTTAGGTCGAATGAATCTGAAACGAAACCGAGTACCATTTCGACTGAAACGGAACTGCGTACCATTATTACCATGTGAAGGGAGTCCTAGCATAGCCTACTTCCTTAAATAACCTACCATAATTACTTACCATTACCATGTAAATAAAAATACAATTTCAACACCGGGAGAAATACGTTGCAACGGCAGCAACCTCCAGCTGCAAAGGCAATCAGAGAAGTCACACAAAAAGACTCATGGAAAATAATGATAAAAAAAAGGTGAAAACCAAGGATACACGGGAACAGCAAAGTGATGTGATCACAGCGAGCAAGGAAAACAAGTGAGGATCAGGAACTCTCATAAAATTTGATGGCAGTAAGTTCTACAAGGTGACGCTTGTCAGTAATATTTGGGATGCATGTGTGGAAAGTGCTATTTCAAAAAAACAAAAAAGATTCCAACCTCATTCAATATCTACAAGACTCTGTCAAAAGAAATTACATAACAGTTATCTGACTATAAGTTTTCCTGATGTAAGAACAACAAATCAGATGTCGTTTACGTTCACCTCACTCGGTAAACTGACTACTGTAAGATAGGACGTGGCGAATTTCAAAGGTCCAAAAGTACTGTACCTCCTGTATCATAGTCTGAACAAGTGACTCCCTGTAACAAATGCAATCATTATCACATAAATTTGTCGTTTGTCAAAACCAAAGTCGGAAATTACAGTGCTGTAACTACACAGGTCAATAGGAAAGTTTGGCTTCTCAATAAAATAAATACAGAAGAGTAATACATTAGTTAAAATAAAATAGGGTGATTTTTAAATAAACTGCCAAAACCAATAAATACGAGTTATTGTATTAGTATAATATCAATGGCTTAATTTCATTGAGTGCTATATCGAAGGGCAAATTACTCAAGAGCTTGCAAGGAGTTAGTGTACAAACAAGCGTCGGGGATGTCTTTAAAACGTGCGCAAGCCTCCACTGCATGCAAGCCGTCGACTTGGTGAAAAAGAATGAATTCAATGAAGAGGCTGTGTTGCCTACATTAAACAAAATACAGAAATCTGAAATAAATGCCAGTGGAGATGCGTGAATTTTGGACAAACCCGTAACCCAAGTACTCCCAAGAGAAGCATAATACAAAATATACACGCTGGTGAAAAAAATAATTCACGTCTATAAGGTGGCTATACTGTGACACAAAACGAAAAAAAAAAAAACGACTAGGCTTACATCAATGACACTGCCTCGTACCTCACCCATCAAATTCTTGCATGAGCTGTGCAGAAGACAGATAAACAAGTTAGTGAAAACATGTAGCCATGGAAACTACTACATTTATTAAATAATAAAATGAGTACATCTATGAACGCACGTCCTAAAATTCCCCCGTCACAACAAAATGTTTATTTCTGGGTTGAATTCTAGCAATCCTCTACTAATTCTGGTCAATTGACAAACGTCTCGAAAGTTTAATCAATGGTGAAAGCTTCTGCTGATTTTCAGATAGGTATCATAAATTCCTACATTATGATTAGAGAAGATTGGTTCATAGGAGCTCATGCTTCTGAAACATGTCTGGACTAGTACGTTGCTCTACGTACTTCCAATTTACCGCACGTACAGTACTCTCAATTGTTTACGAATAAATTCTGTGAATGTGACGCTTTTCAATTCATTCATTTCCTAGTTCTTACAGTTCTTGGGCTCATATCAAAGGCTAGTACATAGTAATTGCCTAAATTGTAATAAACAATCTTCTCTTCCATAACGCAGAATTTACAATACTCTGGGTAGTGCACACTGAGTTTACTATAATGTTATTCAATGAGCTTTAGGATTGGGAGTACAGTATTCTAATATAAGCAGAGACAAAAATCGTGTCATCTAGTTTCCATGACTATTAAACAAATACACATTACAATAAACTAATAACTCATTACAACACAAGACAGCTAGTATATTGAGTAATAATAGTAATTTGCACTATTGAAGACATAAAATACGTACTTGGCAAATAAAAAAATTAAAAACATTATCAATTGGCTACAAAAAGTTAATCAGTTAAAGACATAATCTAAAAAAAATTAGAGTAACCAAACAAAATAAGCTACAAACAGCATCATTCTCATTCTTAAGCAGATGAAAATGTAAAATACCAAATCCTACTTATACCAACACTTTAAAGGCTTAAAGGCCGCTCATGAATGGCAGAGGCGAGGTACAGTGACATTGCCCTTTCAAGCAGGACAATGCCCTAGAGACTGACCATATATACATATGATCAGCGACCAAGCCCCCCCTCTCCACCCAAGCTAGGATCAAGGAAGGCCAGGCAATGGCTGCTGACGACTCGGCAGATAGACCTACAGGCTCCCCCAAACACCCCAACCTTAGCTCACATGGATGGTGAGGTTACAGCGACCAGAGAAACTAACTAATTTGAGCAGGACTTTGAACCCTAGTTTGGCATTCACCAGTCAGGGACGTTAGCACATCAGCCACCACAGCAATTCCCAATTCCTCGTCGAGGCACAAATACTAAGATGAAAAAGGAAGCGTGATATTTTTTGATGTTGTAAAATGCGTTAAGAACAGTACATCAGAAAACTAGATTTCATTATCAATCTGGCCAGACTGAAGAAAGGGTGAATCTCCAACAATTATCAATGCATTCAATATCGTTTTAATGTTGGCTTTTCTCTTTGTGGGGTTAAATATGAAATTTGTTCCCAAGATATTTCATCTCATGCCCTTTCACTGGGAGCTTTCATTTTTTTCTGGGTCTCAATCCAAGTTCCCGTTTTGTGATTTTTACAGCCATTCCTACTGGTATTTATCATCCCATTTCAATATCTATAGTTTTTCTCACTGAAGATTTCCATCCCTATAGCTCCTCTCATTGTTCCTCCCCCCCTTTCATCCTTAGAGATTCCCGTTTATTTTCTGACTCCTCGTCAATAACTTTGACACTCCTTAATTTTCACTGCGATCTCAAATGAAACAAACTAAAGGCCGCTCCATCCATGAATCTTAGCATTCTGTAAAGCACTGTTTCTGAATCTTGTTATTTTTCAGTGCAGGTTTCAAAAGCATAAGGTAGCAAAGTTTTTACGGCATCAAAAGGACTTTCCTCCGCCCACTGGATATATTTCAACTTCATCTACTGTTGCCATTCTTACTGTCCTCTCATATACTAGCTTGTTAATTCCATATAAGGCTAAGGCTATAAAGTATTCCTACATCTAATAACTGGGTATTAACAAAACACCATTCTCACCCTCTCTTGACCAATTGCTAGTTTTATATAATTTGGGTACCAAAATTCCTTTATTCCACATAAATTTCATGATCCCTAGCACCTCTAATGTTACCATCTGTCACAGAGCACCATATAGTGCCAAGTTCCCATAATATCCACGAGGGAATTCAACACTCATTATTTTCTCAATAGCAGAGGCCCCTACAGTTCTAATGTAAAAATAAATTCCGTCATAAGAAGTGTATCCGTACAATAGAAGAGGCTGCTATATACTCACTGGACTTTGAGCCATCCATAAGAATAAAACTAGTTGCTTTGTTCAGCAACATCTATTTATCAAGGTATTTCCCTCCAACATCAAAAAGAAAAAATAAAGAACAAAAGGGGACTTTTCTTCTCTTCACTCCTCCCAGCCTGATGAGGGATTCAGCAGAGTTAGGCTAATACTCCTAGGGTGCCACAACCCACCCTTCCCCGTTATCCACCATAAATGAAGCTTCAGTATATCGAATCACCTACTGCTGCTACCTCAACGGTCACCAAGGCGACCGGAGGAAGCAGCAGGGTCTATCAGAACTGTGTCACGATTGCTTGCCATTCATTCCTATTTCTAGCATGCCCTTTTGCCTCTCTCACATCTTTCTTCCTGTCACCCAGAGATTTCTTCACATCTACGTTGTACCTCTCGTGATGCTGATAAAAGTACATTTAAGCATTGACAAAACAGCGATTCCTTTGGTTAACGCAGATAGCCGTGTTCCTCATTAGTCAACGGACAAGATAGCACTACTGTTTTGAAACGAGGGCAATAAGAACTTGTTAAAACATTCCTCATTCCTGCGTAACTTTACGATATAGTGAAATTAATAATCTTTAACTTGATCTTAATGATAATACACATGTAAAATCAGATGGTGCCTTTCCTGTCTTTATGAATACAGCCAATTCCTTGGATACAAAGTTTTGGTAAACTGGTAGCAAGATAGCGTCTATTCCATATAAAAAGTTCTTCCCATATCTGAATTCCTAAGCTGAGAGTAATCATCTTTTATGCAATTTGAAATATGGCTGTGATGCCTTTCTTAAATTGTCCTGCTGTCCTGAAATCCCTAGATTCCCAGTCACGAATTTTGTAGGATCCAGCTGAAATTTAGTGGACTTTGATAGTGCTGGATTTGAAGCCCATTAACCCTTTTACCCCCACCATAAGGTTAAATTTCGAGCACATTTTGCTATATAATTTTTTTTAAATTGCTCTAACAGGCTTAATTTTTGTCCTAGAGAGGTCAGGTTGGTCTCATTCTTTTGGAAAATGCCCGAAGTTTCTCATAAAATTATAAAAAATATGTAAAAACATGTAATTAACAGTGTTTTGCCAGAACGTGCCGGTACGTCCTTTGGGGGTGAAAGGGTTAATAATAGGAGTTAGGGGAGAATTTCTTATCATTATTGAATTTTAAAACAATATACAACAAAGAATTGTTGGTGAGAACAATAGTTTGGTAAACAAAGAGTTTTCCTAAGAAGGTGATTATGTAATATTTGCATTAACTCTATTTTGCTGATTTTATATCTTTGACTATTGAATTGCCTGACAAAAAATTGGTTAAATTTTGAAAACTATAAAAAATTATAGGAGTTTAATGTCAATAAAGACATTGGATTCTTCACTTGGATATAGCAGCAGTAGGGGATTCAGCATTATGAAGCTTCATCTGTAGTGGATAATGTGGGAGGGTGGGCTGTGGCACCCTAGCAGTACCAGCTGAACTCGGTTGAGTCCCTGGTTAGGCTGGGAGGAACGTAGAGAGTAGAGGTCCCCTTTTTGTTTTTGTTTCTTTGTTGATGTCGGCTGCCCCCCAAAATTGGGGGGAGTGCCTTGGTATATATATATATATATATATATATATGTAATTATTTCAAATTCATGTCTTTCTTGGTGAAAATTTACGAGATTCATATCCAATTTAAGTCTTCTGAGTAAACCATTGGCAAACTATACCTACCAATTTAGTCTTCAGATCATGTCATAAATTGTTGGGTAAAAATTTGGGTCCTATCAACTATGATATCCCAGACATAAATATCAATTACTGGCAGTGACATTCAACCAGCTATTACTCATCGCAACCAAATCTTGATTGCCTATACCATCTGATCGAGAGGCAATTAATTTCTTTTACTTTTCAATACACAAAAGTTTTTTTAAATGGTTCGTTCCAACAGAGATCAAAGCACATGGGACTTATCATGTAGTCTAATCATTCCAACTTCAAACAAAAATTTAAAAACCGGTACAAATTTGCCTCTACCAAATTAAATGTTAAACCTTTTACCCCCAGGCTATTTGGAAATTTCTAACCCTTAACCCCCAAGGGTTATTTTTTATTCAAGCACATTTTGCAGTCTATATTTTTCAAATTGCTCTAACAGCGTCAATTTTCGTCATAGAGAGGTCAGGTTGGTCTCATTCTCTTGGAAAATGCCTGAATTTTTTCAAAAATTTATCAAAAAAAAAAAAAAAAAAAAAAAAAAAAAAATTGTAAATAGCAGTTTTTTGCAGGGACGTACGGGTACGTCCATGGGGGTAAAGGGATATCTTTTGTGAAACGTACCAGTACGTCCTTTGGGGGTAAAAGGGTTAAAAGAACTCTACTAGCTCTTTTCTATCTTCTACGCTCAAGGGGATTAACTACTACAATGTAATTGTTCAGTGGCTACTTTCCTCTTGGTAAGGGTAGAAGAGACTCTTTAGCTATGGTAAGCAGCTCTTCTAGGAGAAGGACACACCAAAATCAAACCATTGTTCTCTAGTCTTGGGTAGTGCTATAGCCTCTGTACCATGGTCTTCTAACTGTAATTGTTCAGTGGCTACTTTCCTCTTGGTAAGGGTAGAAGAGACAGGAAAGAGAGACTCCAAAATCAAACCATTGTTCTCTAGTCTAGGGTAGTGCAATAACCACTGCGCTTCTGTCTTGGGTTAGAGTTCTCTTGCTTGAGGGTACACTACGGCACACTGTTCTATCTTATTTCTGTTGTTCTTTTAAGTTTCTATACTTTATATATGAAAGATCTAATCTAATGTTGCTATTGCTCTTAGAATATTTCATTTTGGTTGTTTATTACTTCTCTTGTAGTTTATTTATTTCTAGTGTTCCCTTTTCCTCACAGCTATTTTTCCCTGCTGGAGCCCTTGGGCTTATAACATCTTGCTTTTCCAATTAGGGTTATAGCTTCGCTTGTAATAATAATGGAATACATTCTGCACACTTGAGATGAATATCCTTGTCACAGTCAGTGACTAACCTACAAGGAATCTATTAAAATATACAGGACTCCTTTAAGTAATAGGTGTAAGAAAATCCACATGCCAATTTCAATAAAGGCATACCCAGGACATCATCCAAACTAATAAAGAACATTAAATTAATGGCCAGATTGCCTTATTGCCTTATTTTTTGTTTGGGTTCCCCCAGGTCCCTCAGTGTGAGGCACCTCGTATATCCACCAGAGAGTTGCTAATGCATCTTCCAGTCTTGGATGGTCCGGGATGCATCTTAGGTATTTATCGAGCTTATTCTTAAACACATCTACGCTCACTCCTGATATGTTTCTTAGATGAGCTGGCAGCACATTAAATAGTCGCTGCATTATTGATGCTGGTGCGTAGTGGATTAATGTCCTGTGCGCCTTTCTCAGTTTACCTGGAATGCTTTTTGGCACTATTAATCTACCTTGGCTTGCTCTTTCAGATGAGGCAGTTGCGTAAACCTAAAGGAAATATCTGAATAAGTTGCTGTCCTATATAATCCTAACCCACTTTATGTAATGGTGCTTAAATAAATTAAATTCCTCTTGGAGAAAAATTTCAAATCTTAAAGGTTAAAGGTGTCTGGTTTCAGTTCAAGTTCCATCAGAACAGATGCTCACCAGAACGTCAGCTGGGCAAGCCTAACACCCCACTGTGGTGCCCTACCACAGCAGTGGTCTCCCCAGTAAACAGCTTAAACTCACAGTCCTGGGCGGGGATCGATCTGCTGCCATGCAAATCCTAGGCAAACACGTTACCACTGTACTAGCCAGGAGGCCCTAAAGTTCCAAATCATCCTACTCTTATTTTTTTAGGCAAAAATTATTGCTAAAACTTAAAAATATTAAGGAGGGGAGAAACTTACTTTTATAATAATTACATAATAGGAGATGTCTCGTAGGATTTTTATACAGGAGAGGGGGTTCCCAGCCCCCTCGTCCCGTCCCTTTTAGTCGCCTCTTACGACACGCAGGGATAACGTTGGCGCTATTCTAATTTTTATATGCCCCCGTGGCCACCAGCTGAACTCGATTGAGTCCCTGATTAGGCTGAAGGAACATAGAGAGTAGAGGTCCCCTTTTTGTTTTGTTTCATTGTTGGTGTCGGCTACCCCCCAAAATTGGGGGAAGTGCCTTGGTATATGGATGGATGGACATAATAGGAATTTTACATCTTGACAATAAGCCAAAACACCGCAATTTTGTTTAGTTAGTTTTGTAAGGAATTATACACTAATTTTAGAATTAGCATTTATGAAACTAGTTACTTTCTTCAGCCTAGGTTATTCCAGTTTCATTGAGGACCACTTTTGTCCCAACTTCAAATAATTTGAGGTGCTTTATTTTACTGACAAATAAATCCCTCTTGTATGATCACTGACAATTATCTTGCTTCTCTTCCAAGTTCTTCTCTCTGAGGTTACCTCCTTTGCTCTCTAACCCTTTTACCCCCAGGCTCTTTGGAAATTTCCAACCCTTAACCCCCAAGGGGGTATTTTTTTCCCAGCACATTTTGTAGTATATTTTTTTTAAATTGCTCTAACAGCCTTAATTTTTGTCATAGAGAGGTCAGGTTGGTCTCATTCTCTTGGAAAATGCCTGAATTTTCTCAAAAAACTATCAAAAAATATGAAAAACAAATTTTTAAAGCATTTTTTTGCAAGGACATACCGGTACGTCCATGGGGGTAAAGGGATGAGTTTTGTGAAACGTACCAGTACGTCCTTTGGGGGTAAAAGGGTTAAAAGTCTGTATTATTTTTTATTATTTATTTTTCATTCCTTTCAAGTTGAAGAGAGTCTTGGCTTATCTCAAATGGCCTGGGACATTTAGAAAATGTGGGTTTAAAAAAATAGATGGGGTTGTGATGGAACAAAACAAACCAATCCTCAGATGTAGAAGGCATGTGATGGAAAGTGTTATGTGAGGACATGGAAAATTATACATAATCCAGAGTGAAGGCATAAGGGCTACTAGCTTAAATGCTACAAAGAAAGGGAGCAGCTAACCTACCAATTCAGTCACGGCGCTGACAACTAAAACTGACAAAACGGCATACTTGAAGTAGGAAGGGAATGTATAGTGTAGCGAGTATGACCTAACCTAGCTTCATCGAACAATTACAAGGCTGGGTACCTTCATCGAACAATTACAAGGCTGGGTACCTTCATCGAACAATTACAAGGCTGGGTACCTTCATCGAACAATTACAAGGCTGGGTACCTTCATCGAACAATTACAAGGCTGGGTACAGACCAAGCTGTATCCATAGAATAACTAAACTACAATAAAAAAAAACACATTACAACAAGGAATATATTTACCTGAAAATTTGCATGACATTAAATATAAGATGCATGCAGAAGTAACAAAGATGCTATGTAAATTCTGTAATAAAAAGAAAATAAAGACCATTCAATTTACTTAAAACAAAAATCCTGGCAGTAGCTCCTAAGTAACATTTATAGATCAAAAATTTCTGGGTCGACCTGTGGCGGCCGGTGAAAAGAGTCCTTCTTATATATCTTTTTTGATAAAACCTTCCAATTATACCAGAGAAAGATAAAAGCATGGAATGCTGAGGTTACAACCCTCGCGCGAGCACCTTTTGGGTGTCGTGTATAAAGCAAAGGCGATAAAGACGACGGAAGAGTTTTATCTGAATGGGGGTCCCAGGTTGATGGCTATATTCTGATCTGTACATCATTATTTCTAGGTATGTATGTATGGAAGGTGAGATACGATCCACAGCTAGAGCCGGGGAGGCCATTAGTGCTGACGGGGGTAAACCCCGCAGCAGTTGTACTGAGAATTTAAAGTTGAAGGAGGTTGGATGGTAAGTTAGAAGAAAGGAACTGGAAGGTAATGTAGAACTATAAAAACGTGGTTGAAAATGAGGGGACCGAAGAGACACTGCAAGGACCATTAATACCTAAAGTATACCACGTGAGCTGTACTGAAGGCACATCCCCTCACAGTGTAGCGTATGTTCTTCTAGATATGTGACCTCGAAAAAAAAATATCTCCAAAGAAATTAGCTTTTTCAGAGATACAACGATTATGTCTTTTAACTTAACCATGCTATTTCTTCTATATTCTAAAAATACTGTACACAGAATGCCTTCAAATTAACATGCAGTTCATTTAGATGTTTTATAAGGTCCAGTAAAGCCCAAACAAACCAATAGACTGAAGTACTGTTTCCTGAAAATGAAAATCTTAGATCAAACCAAGAGGAAAACATTGTATTACAAAATTTTTAGCTGTAAACTAAAATAAAAAAAGATTATAAAAAATCGCTCCACATCCACTCACCAACACATGATTCGTTACAGGAATCGGATTTTGTAACTTTTACAATGTCACCTGAAATAAATATAAATCTCAAAAGGCGTTACATTTTGCTATCATTTTGTTTAGAAATTTCTATCTGGCCATCTTTCCTAATTCCTTCAAGCATCACGAGAAGGGCCTCCAATCTGATTAGCATGCTCGCTCGTTTGATTCCGCCTCGACCGAATAAAATCACAAAGAAAACACAAGATAACTTCCTTACCTCTGGTGCTATATAATCTGGTGTTCCACAGAATGTTGTTGTTGTCGCATTGTCTGTTATGCCTTCCTTGCACATTCCAAAGTCGGCTATCTTACAGTGGCCTTCGTTATCTAAAAGAATATTGTCTAGTTTCAAGTCCCTGTAAATACATAAACAAAAGAAACCAAAGTCAATGATGAGTTCGTTTCACATAGTTCTACGACACCTACAGTTGTAAAATTTTCTCGTATTAATCAATTAATTATAAATCTCATTAACAATCAACTGCTCCGCGAGGAGTTTATTCCGATAACTTTAGCAAATTTTAAAACATATGTTTCACCCAAGTACAAATATATATGCTTATATATGAAGAGGTTTGAATCTAATAAAGAGGGTTCATTTTAAATTAAATATAACATTAATAGTAATACTACACATTACATTTTGTAGCTTCTAACTTTTCTGAGACTTCATAAGAACCAAAGCAATCACAGTACAAGTGACTATTATAGTTAAAATCATATGTAAAACAAGCAAGTTTGGCATCATCCTCATCATGATCGTATTCCTGTTGGCTGTTCTCTTTATTGGGTTAAGATATAAAACTATAGTCAATTCTTTTAAGTGAGGCAGATTTGCACCGACTCGCAGGGGTGCCCTTTTAGCACGCGAAAGTTTCCTGATCGGTGATTGGTTGGACAAGATAATTCTAACCAATCAGATAGCAGGAAACTTTTCCGAGCTAAAAGGGTAACCGCTGCGAGTCTGTGAAAATGCGCCTCATTAACAAAAATTGAGTATAGTTTACTACACTTTTTCAAAATTGAAGTTAAGAAAAGAAAACATATTAGGTTAAACTACAACTTTTCCTCTATTTTATGTAATATAAGCTGTTCAGAGTAGAAGAAAATTAATAAATAAGAGATAATTATAGAAGCCATTGCTGAAGTCAACCAATAGATCCATAAAGCATCAATAATTCAACCAATTGATCCAAAAAGCATTAATAATTCAACCAATTGATCCAAAAAGCATTAATAATTCAACCAATTGATCCAAAAAGCATTAATAATTCAACCAATTGATCCAACAAGCATCAATAATTCAACCAATTGATCCAAAAAGCATCAATAATTCAACCAATTGATCCAAAAAGCATTAATAATTCAACCAATTGATCCAAAAAGCATTAATAATTCAACCAATTGATCCAAAAAGCATTAATAATTCAACCAATTGATCCAAAAAGCATTAATAATTCAACCAATTGATCCAAAAAGCATTAATAATTCTTGTACTACCGGTACTTTACAAATAAAATTACGAAGACAACCTCTACTTTTGACTACCTACTACAGTAAATCTATTCACAATACAATAAACAATAATGACAATTTGAACACTTTCATGTTGAACTTAGGTTACTCAACACTGCCGTTACTCACCTATAAATAACACCATTTCTATGGAGGAACTGTAAGGCCAAGGTGACTTCAGCCGCATAAAACCTTGCTCGAGGTTCAGTAAACTTGCGGGCCTTTTGAATTTGGAACATGAGGTCACCTCCATTAACATATTCCATTACGAAGAATAATCGATCCTGGCAACGAGAAAAGGTATGTCGTGAACCATTCTGTTTGTCAAATGGTTCATTAACTGTGATTTTAAATGACCTACATTTTTATAATGTTAGGTTATCGATTAGTGATTTCACATGAATTAACCCTCCAAAACCCAACCTAGGCACCTTCAACCAACATAAGCAACACTATAAAGACTGGATTCATGATTTTGATAACCCAGCTCTGGGACATTGAAGGACATTCAGCGCCTATGTACATCAGGGGGAAAAACCCTACTCTATATATGAACGTTCCTTAGGGATCTTAACCCTTTTACGCCCAGGCTCTTTGGAAATTTCCAACCCTTAACCCACAAGGATTATTTTTTCCCCAGCACATTTTGCAGTATATTTTCTTTAAATTGCTCTAACAGCCTTAATTTTTGTCATAGAGAGGTTAGGTTGGTCTCATTCTCTTGGAAAATGCCTGAATTTTTAAAAAAAAATTATAAAAAATATGAAAAAAAAAAATTTTTATAGCATTTTTTTGCAAGGACGTACCGGTACGTCCATGGGGGTAAAGGGACGAGTTTTGTGAAACGTACCAGTACGTCCTTTGGGGGTAAAAGGGTTAACACCGTTAGGTTATCCGTATAAATACCGGTATCACACCGCCTATAAATCCTCGCACCATACCTGGGTTTGGAAGCAAGAATGGAGGGCAGTGAGGAATGGGTGGTGGGCAGCCAGTGCCAAAATACGTCGCTCCGTCATTGTGCATTCCACATCATCGTCTTGGAGTATAACATCCTTTTTCAGCACCTGAAAAATTTCAACCGTTTTGAAGATAAGATTGGAAACAGAAGGTAACATGAATAACCTGACTTACTTAGAAGATAAAAGGCTGATTTAACGACTATAGAAATAAAGGGGAATGCTGTATAGGTGCTCAAGAGAGTCTTGATTTTTAAAAATCTTTCTGTGATTGTCAAATGATTTCCAGTGGCTTCTAGAAGGCCATTTAATTTAACTACATAAGTTCTTTCTATACTAACTTTTTTGATGATTGCATATTTGATCTCCATACATTTCCCATTTAATCCTTTTCTCTAATTTGTATCTAGCAACTCACAGTGACCATGCAAGAGGTCACGAGAGAGAGAGAGAGAGAGAGAGAGAGAGAGAGAGAGAGAGAGAGAGAGAGAGAGAGAGAGAGAGAGAGAGAGAGAGAGAGAGAGAGAGAGAAAAAAAAAAAAAAAAAAAAAAAAAAAAAAAAAAAAAAAAAAAAAAAAGTGAATTGAAAACCGGAATTCTAGTAGCTAACCTGGGAGCTGTAGTAGCTAACCTGGGAGCTGTAGTTCATCATCTTTACTTATCCGACTTATATTACCCTTTGATTTTTAAAGAATCAGGTTATTATTACTTGCTAAGCTACAACCCTAGTTGGAAAAGCAGGACGCTATAAGCCTGAGGGGTCCAACAGGGAAAATAGCCCAGTGAGGAAAGGAAACAAGGAAAAATAAAATATTTGAAGAAGAGTAACAACATTCAAAGAAATCTCATATATAAACTATCTAAAACTTTAACAAAATAAGAGGAAGAGAAATAAGATAGAATAATGTGCCTGAGTGTACCCTCAAGCAAGAGAGCTCTAACCCAAGACAGTGGAAGACCATGGTACAGAGGCTATTATTATTATTATTATTACTATCCAAGCTACAACCCTAATTGGAAAAGCAAGATGCTATAAGCCCAGGGGCTCCAATAGGGAAAAATAGCCCAGTGAGGAAAGGAAATAAGGAAATAAATAACTGAAGAGAACAAATTAACAATAAATCATTCTAAAAAAAGTAATATCAAAAGAGATATATCATATATAAACTATTAACAACGTCAACAAAAAATATGTCATATATAAACTATAAAAAGACTCATGTCCGTCTGGTCAACAAAAAAGCATTTGCTCCAACTTTGAACTTTTGAAGTTCTACTGATTCAACAACCCGATTAGGAAGATCATTCCACAACTTGGTAACAGCTGGAATAAAACTTCTAGAGTACTGCGTAGTATTGAGTCTTATGATGGAGAAGGCCTGGCTATTAGAATTAACTGCCTGCCTAGTATTACGAACAGGATAGAATTGTCCAGGGAGATCTGAATGTAAAGGATGGTCAGAGTTATGAAAAATCTTATGCAACATGCATAATGAACTAATTGAACGACGGTGCCAAAGATTAATATCTAGATCAGGAATAAGAAATTTAATAGACCGTAAGTTTCTGTCCAACAAATTAAGATGAGAATCAGCAGCTGAAGACCAGACAGGAGAACAATACTCAAAACAAGGTAGAATAAAAGAATTAAAACACTTCTTCAGAATAGATTGATCACCGAATATCTTAAAAGACTTTCTCAATAAGCCAATTTTTTGTGCAATTGAAGAAGACACAGACCTTATATGTTTCTCAAAAGTAAATTTGCTGTCGAGAATCACACCTAAAATTTTGAAAGAGTCATACAAATTTAAAGAAACATTATCAATACTGAGATCCGGATGTTGAGGAGCCACCGTCCTTGACCTACTTACTATGGCACTACCCAAGACTAGAGAACAATGGTTTGATTTTGGAGTGTCCTTCTCCTAGAAGAGCTGCTGACCATAGCTAAAGAGTCTCTTCTACCCTTACCAAGAGGAAAGTAGCCACTGAACAATTACAGTGCAGTAGTTAACCCCTTTAGGGGGAAGAATTGTTTGGTAATCTCAGTGTTGTCAGGTGTATGAGGACAGAGGAGAATATGTAAATAATATGCCAGACTATTCGGTGTATGTGTAGGCAAAGGGAAAATGAACCGTAACCAGAGAGAAGGATACAATGTAGTACTGTCTGGCCAATCAAAAGATGCCATAACTCTCTAGTGGTAGTATCTCAATATAATTCAAATCACATTAATTTAAAAAGCAAATTATCTTACCTTAACAGCATAAACTTCTTCGGTTCCCTTTAACTCGGCCAACATAACTTTACCGAAGCTTCCCTTCCCGAGGACCTTAATAAATGTAAAGTCATCTAGGCCTATCTTCTTGCCGTCAAGGACTGGGTCTTGTATGTCATATGGTTTGACTGGAATGAAAAGGAAAAAATTCTTTTAACGCAAGCTGGCGATTGCGTAATCAATGCGAGTATATTTGGTCTCACGCAGTAGAAACTTGTTAGACAAGATTTACTGCTGGAACTAAAATGGACTATACTGTTGATAATAGCTTGTATACATAATCTACTGAAACAACCTACCTGCATAGTGTATTGCTAATCAAGGAGCCATCTGGTAAAATACAAACAGATATTGGCAAAGAAATTCTATTATAAAGTAATGATAATGTGAATACTAAATACTTTTCAAGGAGCCATCTGGTAAAATACAAACAGATATTGGCAAAGAAATTCTATTATAAAGTAATAATAATGTGAATACTAAATACTTTTCAAGGAGCCATCTGGTAAAATACAAACCGATATTGGCAAAGAAATTCTATTATAAAGTAATAATAATGTGAATACTAAATATTTTTCAAGGAGCCATCTGGTAAAATACAAACAGATATTGGCAAAGAAATTCTATTATAAAGTAATGATAATGTGAATACTAAATACTTTTCAGGCAAAATTTTAATCACCGTTTTAAAGTGACGAGATTTGATTTATGGAATATGAGATAATAACAACATCAACTTACTCTTGAATTCCCGTCCTTCTTCAGCAGCACACATCTCCTTCATCTTACTATCCATAATTATCTGTGCTTGTGCTCTCAGTCTGATCTCCTCCTCGTCGACCTCACAAATCGAACCGCCGACGTTTACGCTCTGAATGGATGTGGTGGCCTTCGACATCTCGGAGACCGACTGGAATGCATGCAAGCGATGATGTGATTAATGAGAGTATTCTTCCACCCGGCTCTTCTTGTGTTAAACAAATTTGAATAGGGTAAGATAAAAATAAATATACTGTTTCAATAATTCAAAATTATGCACTATTACTCCACAATTGAATGTTGCTCACATTGGAGAAACTACTCAACATCACAAAGCATAAATATGATGAGTCATTAGTACTAAGAAAATTGGGAGAGTGGTGTGATGTTTAACCCTTTTACCCCCACCATAAGGTTAAATTTCGAGCACATTTTGCTATATAATTTTTTTTAAATTGCTCTAACAAGCTTAATTTTTGTCCTAGAGAGGTCAGGTTGGTCTCATTCTTTTGGAAAATGCCTGAATTTTCTCAAAAAATTATCAAAAAATATGATAAACAAATTTTTATAGCATTTTTTTACAAGGACGTACCGGTACGTCCATGGGGGTAAAGGGATGGCTTTTGTGAAACGTACCAGTACGTCCTTTGGGGGTAAAAGGATTAATATGTAATTGTCTGCTCTCATTAGCTATCAAAATTTTCACTCTATGTCCTAGTGGACATATACAAAATGATTTTAACGCAAGGATATATCAACATGCTATCTTAAAATTCAAAAACTTTATCTTAGAAGCATTACTTAAAATCAATGAATGGGAGCTATCTGAAGACAGTATGAAAAAGTTAGTTACAAAATGCAAATTTCAAGTTAGTTATAAGTTATGTATTGAAGATGCAAATCATACTACTGTATATTGGGGAAATTTTGCCTTAGGAAAGGATGACACCTTAACTAAAGGCAAATTTTTATAAGCTGGTAAATATTGGTTTACTTTGTATCAACATCATATAACAAAAAGCAAAATCTTAGAAGTTTAAGTGGCAAATGTTATAGAGTAGAGTTTATATTCTTTCTTATTCATTCTGATTTTGTTTTGAAAATGTCTGCCATGAAAAAGGGATTTTGACGAAGGAAAAATCTATTTCTGGGGAGAGACCTGTGGCGCCCGGTGAAAAGTCCTTCTTGTATATCTTTTCTGATAAAACCTTCCAATTATACCAGAGAAAGATAAAAGCATGGAATGCTGAGGTTACAACCCTCGCGCGAGCACCTTTTGGGTGTCGTGTATAAAGCAAAGGCGCGTGAAATCCACTATTCACAGGTTGTCTTCCATTTAGTTAATAATACAATCAATATGAAAAACATAAATCTTTAAAAGTGAACTGTCCCGTTCATAGGCTTCCAGCTTTCGAAAACATGTTCAAATTTAACATGTACAATCATACTACCTGCTTCCTTTCTTTCTAGTTCATCCCTTTCTCCATTAGAAAGTGACCTTTGGCATCTGGACATTCTCTACTGAACTATAGTCAATTTTTTTTAGTGAGGCAGATTTGCACCGACTCGCCAGGGTGCCCTTTTAGCTCGGAAAAGTTTCCTGATTGTTGATTGGTTGGACAAGATCATTCTAACCAATCATATAACAGGAAACTTTTCCGAGCTAAAAGGGCACGCTGCAAGCCAGTGCAAATGCGCCTCAATAAAAAAAGTTGAGTATAGAAAGACGTTAACACTCCCAGTAGAAAGCCCTTGTAATATTTGCTACAGTGATCTGAAGACCAGATTAGCATTCTCAGACTGGAGAATTTCTATTTAAGACTTTGAAATTACCCGTAAATACCCTTCCGATCCTTTCTACACATGCCCTGTGGAAGCTCCCACGTCTAGATTATTGATTTGCAGATTTCATACGGCAAGCCAGACCTGTGACTATCAAGAATTTCAACTTTGTTCCTTCGTTTGATGTTGGCTACCTCCCAAAATTGGGGGAAGTGCCTTGGTAAATAGATAGATGGACAGAATTTATTTTGGGTTTTAAACTAAATTTAACTAATGTTTATAATTACTGCTGAAATGATTAAGTGGACAAGCCATTTAAAAAGCAGAGGAAACCATAAGAAAATTTAAAATCAGGAAAGATTTCTTATAGCTAAGAATGGTACTTCATCGGATCTCATCAGATTTCTATGGAAACAGGAGATTCCCACCTCTCCGGACCGTACAATGAATGTTTAGCCTGTCTTATACAATGCTTGTTACAATATACAGTATTATTATAACGCAAACTCTAGAAGTTTTATTCCAGCTGTTACCAAGTTGTGGAATGATCTTCCTAATCGGGTGGTTGAATCAGTAGAACTTCAAAAGTTCAAAGTTGGAGCAAATGCTTTTTTGTTGACCAGGCGGACATGAGTCTTTTTGTAGTTTGTTTATGACATATTTGTTTTTGATGTTGTTAATAGTTTATATATGACATGTCTGTTTTGACGTTGTTACTTACTTTAGAATGATTTATTGTTAATTTGTTCTCTTCATTTATTTATTTCCTTATTTCCTTTCCTCACTGGGCTATTTTTCCCTGTTGGAGCCCCTGGGCTTATAGCATCTTGCTTTTCCAACTAGGGTTGTAGCTTGGATAGTAATAATAATAATAATAAAACCTAGGAACAAAAAACCTAACATTAAAAAATTTGATATATCGATATAGGGTACACTCGGGCACACTATCCTATCTTATTTCTCTTACTCTTGTTTTTTTAAATTTTTATAAATTATATACGAAAGATCTATTTTAACATTGCTACTGGTCGTAAAATATTCTATTTTGATTGTACATTACTTCTCTTGTAGTTTAATTATTTCCCTATTTCCTTTCCTCACTGGGGTATTTTTCCCTGTTGGAGACCTTGGGCTTATAGCATCTTGCTTTTTCCAACTAGGTTTTTAGCTTAGTTGCAATAATAATGATATTAATAATAATAGAGTACTCCCAGCTGTTGCAAAACTAAAGGTCAACCTTCAAAATTTATCATAAAATGAAAAATCTTAAACAATTTGCTATTTGCTAACCAATGATATTAAAAAAAAAATCTACAAATAATATTCCTAGTACAAATTGTATTACAAAATCAAAAACTAAATCCCTTGTTCTCAAAAAGATTTTTAAAAAAAAATCCATTATTCTTTAACAAATTTTGATAAAAATCTACATACACGCCTACTGCTGTTTGACTTATAATCGATTTCTTTTAAATTGTTAAAATGTTGGCCAATTTTCTATTTTGAGGAATGACAGAAAAATTAATCATTTCAACTAAGATTTAGACAAATCTATTTCTCAGGATAGGTAACAACTTTGTATTGTATTACGGTATTTCATTCATTTATAGCAACCTCTAAGACAAAAGTACTGTATCTGATATTTGCATTCTTAAACACATAGGCGAAAAACGGAATGGCCGTAGAATGGGTTTTGATGACTAAAATATGGCGTCCAAGATTCCTGGCATATCCAGAAATTTTGATTGAAAAATAGCTACATACTGTAGTCTCCTAAACCTTCTCTTAAGTACAATGTCTAGTTGACATTTTTATCATTATCTTTCAACAGTTAGGATTATTAAATTTTTTGTAACCAAGCCTATGACACCCTTTTCATGTCTCAACCTTAATTTTTTTATTATTTTTCAATGTTCTAGAGGTTCAAAACGACTCCCTCTGGTTCGTCATCTTTGCTACTCGGAAAAGTCGCTTCAAAATACTGAAATACTAGACACAAATACCAAATTTCAGAGTCTGAAGAGGTAGCACCAGTACCATGTAGAAGGTGGAGCTCTCAAATGTAGATCCAACTAGGCTGCTTTTGATTCTTAACACACTTTATGTATTTGGCAAACTGACAACCGTTACAGTGTTCCAGTGTGTTATTACCATGTTAGGGTTTAAGAGTAGACATTATGGAAGCAACGAGGTATCAAGATAATTAAATAAGCTGAGGAAATGGGTCAAGAACCGAGAGATTTTGTTAAAGAACAGCAGGAGATAATGGCCCATGGAGAGGTAAAAAAAAAAAAAAAACAGCAAAAGGGTAAAGACAGGATGCTGAAAGACAGAGAGCTTATCCCTTTTACCCCACCATAAGGTTAAATTTCGAGCACATTTTGCTATATTTTTTTTTTAAATTGCTCTAACAGGCTTAATTTTTGTCCTAGAGAGGTCAGGTTAGTCTCATTCTTTTGGAAAATGCCTGAAGTTTCTCAAAAAATTATCAAAAAATATGTAAAATATGTAATTAACAGTGTTTTGCAAGAACGTACCGGTACGTCCTTTGGGGGTGAAAGGGTTATAAAGAGAAGTCTCAAGCAAAAGCACATGCAAGAGAGCTTAAGAAGTGTTAGGACTCGAAGGCAAAGAGGAGCAGCGGAACTCCAGTGGGACACGTAAGCTGCACTCACACACCTGTAGCTAACAAGAAGCCCAAGTTACCCAGCCACGATGAGAAGTACGGCGATTGGGACACTTCCATCGAAAGAGTCGAGAGGTTTGCAGATAGGCAAGGTTGACCTAGGGATGAGTGGGCCATTTTTGTCTTTTCTAGTATGCCTTCAGATGGAGCTTTGAACTATAACAGCCTGAAGAGAGCACTACGAGAGACGAGATGATGACTGTATACGGATTTGGGAAGAAATTCTGCGAGACATGGCCTGTACAAGGTGAGACTGCATACCAGTTTGTGGCAATACTACACAGATGATTCAATGGGAGGATTGACATGACCAGATGCAGAGGGAAATTTAGTGATTTAGTAGACTTGCTCGCAGGAGAACCGTTTGTCAATTCCTGATTGACTATGGTCAAACTCCTCTAGGAATGTTCACCAAAGGACAAGATGGTGAAGCTTGGAGTATTATTTAAAAGCTCTGAGGATAAGCACAATGGATTGCCCAAAGCCAATGAAGATTAGAGGATGTGACCAAAGACTCAAACAATTAGACGGTCGAACAAGAACGAAGGTGGATACTACATATGCCAAAAGCAAGGTCACTTATCAAAGGATTGTATGCAAGTCAAAACAAGGATTGCGGAAAGATCGAGCAGCAAAAAGCAACCGGTGCCACTGTAATGGAAGAGCAAAGAGAGGTAACCATTATCACGATTTGCGAGGAGGTTGACACAGATGGAAAGCTCGAGCAGGCAGGTAGAGGCGAAGTACCTGTTGCGTTGGAGACATGCAGATCCAAGGAGCAGACAACATGACTCGATGTAATCTCCCGGTTAGTGAATATTATGTTCGCAAGAGGAAAGTGGCAGTTGGCAAAATGTACTGATGCAATAGGATTTTGGTAACTGAAAGCCAAATGACAGATGAGAAATAGGTCTGAGCACCCATTCAAAATCCAAAGATAATATCCATTTTTGAAAATTAGAGTAAAAACTGCAAAGGATCTACAGGAATTGGCTAATGCTTAAGGGCTACGCTAGCTCGAACTAGAGGTGAGATATGCAGGGACAGATCTGGAACAAGGCGCTGATATCAAAACAGTGAGACGAATGTAGCCGTTTAAAGCATTGCATGTGTAAGAGCGAAGTAGCCGAAGGATGGATTAATGAAATGTGAGGCATATGGCCTATGGAGGCCATTCAATGCCAAGGTGGTATTTGTGTCAACCAAACAGTTACACAATAAAGTCAGAGTTAGATGAGATTGGGTACCAAGATGGAAGAAAGGAAGCAGGCTAAAAAGTGGTTGCATCTAGCAAGCAAGGAACATGGCAAGGACCAGTAATGCCTACACTGTGTATTGTTAGGAGCACCGAGCGCAGCTATAGGAACCCCAGCAGACAGATCACAAGCAATGGGGAGGGAGCAAAGTCCGACAGGAAGTAAGCCATACGACAAGCCAGAAGTTGCATTTTTACTCACAGCTCCTCCTTGATATATAAACCTTAATGATATGTATGCATCCCTGGTCCAAACATTGACAGATCGTGAGTGTAAGTAAACAAGACAATATTGCGTGATGTGGAAATGTTCCTTGTCACTAACATAAAAAGGAAGCCTCCCAATGCAAATCATACGTAAAGTTCCATAGTGTCCGTAGTGTGTCGTCGTGTGACCCTAGAATCTCAATTTCTTTCCAGGCATCCACATCTTCCTTACATGGTTCATTTAAGTCCTACATTTGCCTTTTTTTCAGTATTAAAAAATCCAGGTCATTTAAGGGAACAAAAGCCATCTATGCTCTATAGAAGTTTACCCCCTTTGCTGTAAAATAACAGTTTTCTCTCTCTCCATCACCAGTTTCAATATATGCCATTATGAAAATGTTGATGCAGTTCGTTACATTTGTCAAATAGTATTATATTTTCTCCTCTATCTTGGCCCTACAGCATCTGTATTAATGCATTAACCATCTTTTAAACTGCACATTCACTCTTGCTGCCTTTCTAAGTTGCCACGATCTTGATACTGAATATACACTTCAGATCTATCCCAAATTTAAACTATACACATACAGACACCTACGTACATACAAACACTTACGCAGAGAAATCAACTTTCTACACTTAGTAGCTAGCTTTCTGCATTGTTGAGACAGCCGATAAAGGCCTCGGTCTTAACCTTACGTGGACATAACTCATTTACTTCCTAGAAGCTTTTTGTAAGCTGAATTGTTCGTAAGTCCAATTTTGTAACATTTTGGCCTAGGGTAGACCTAATGTGAACCCCATGTCTATTATTTCCATCTACAAAAGCCAACAAAGTCAGGTTTCATATGAAATAGATATCAAGTTATTACAAATGTTTTGCTTAATATATTAAATGATATAATATTGTTTTATAACAGTATTTCTTCATCATTGTTATTTTTAGTATGACTTGTGTTTGTATCTCAATATTTGAGAGTAGAGGACCTTCTATTGTGTCACCATTAGTTCAAATACTCTTTGTAATGAGTTTGATGGAGAGGGGGTGTTTGGGCCACTGACTATGTGTATATATCAGTGGTTCCCAACCTGGGGGAAATATGAAGCTTCCAGGGGGGAAATAATTACACTATCTACTAACTAAAACAAGCGGAAAATGTCCTCATAGTACGTGCGACAATTTGTTGTTAGCCATTCAATTGTGATATGATCATATCAGTTCTCAAAGACATGATATTCAAGGGGAGAATTGGAGTGTCATGCCCATTTCTGGGGCAGGCGAGTGGGCATGAGAGCTGGGCGGGGCATGAAGGGGGAAATCTGGATAGTTGAACTGGGTGCAGGGGGGAAATGACAGAAAAAAGGTTGAGAACCACTGGTATATATGGTCAGTCTCTAGGATACTCTCCTGTCCATCGATTCTGCAATTCATAAGCGATCTTAAAGCCTCTAAGAGGCAAGACTTGGCCTCGTTAAAACAATGTATTTTGGGGTTTCTTCAACCTCCTACTTTTTTGTTTCTCAATCTTTTTTTTTATTTCGAAAAAAATTCTACGCTCTAATAAAAAGTTTACATAAGAAAAATAATCATCTTTGAAAGTGACCACTATACATACATATCAAATAAAAATGCTAAGAAAATTTCCAAATTATAACTATTCTTCTTCATTGTAAACATCGACCCCACATAAAAGTGGGAGTAGATGCAGACATAGAAGAAGAATAGTTATGATTTGGAAATTTTCTTAGCATTTTTATTTTTATGTATGTATAGAAGTCACTTTCAGAGATGATTATTATTCATATGAAAGATTTTGTTCGATAAAAAAGTGAATGTATAGAATGTAGGCTATGAAATTCCCTACCTTTCCATGTTTTTAAAATTTCCCTAACCACTGGGGATAAGCAGTGGTGAGCCCCTTCCCTAAAATCCAGAAGTTTAAATCCTACATTACTAAATGCCTACAATGAGCAAGATATTGCTAACATGATATATTCTCGTCTGCGTACTTTCAGGGAAATTTTGACAATTTAGGCATATTTAGTTATCATCTCTGTCACTTTATGAATCTTCCAGCATAACCCTAACATCAATATTGCAAATACATAAAAGAGCAGACAAAGAAATATGAAGAACATAACTCAGAGAAACAAAGAAAATGGGGAATCAGAAAAATCTGTGGTGTTACAGTCTAAAGTAAATATCTTTCTCTCAAATTATTGATGAAAAAGCAAATAAATAGGCACCATGGTCAGAAAAAGGGGTTCGTAAGAGACCGGATGAAAAAAAGGACGTTTCAGCAAGAAAATTTAAAATAAAAAACTCTATTTGAAACACGAAAGACGTTCTCCTAGCCAGAAATTCAATAATCTGAATTTCCAAAATTCCATAGAGATTGTGAGTTGTGCCCCTTACACCTTTCGACAAATAACTTTTTCATTCCTGTAGGTTAATTACACTAAACAACTCAACCCTGTACTGTATATCAAAGTATTTGCAAAAAGCATTATGTGAAAAGGTGAGGGATTAATAAAAACACTGCACTCCTATAGCTAACATTATTCCAAGTTGGAGAAAAACAGCAAACTTTAAAATATGTCACTATGAAAAGTGAGTCCCTGATTAGGCTGAAGGAACATAGAGAGTAGAGGTCCCCTTTTTGTTTTGTTTCATTGTTGGTGTCGGCTACCCCCCAAAATTGGGGGAAGTGCCTTGGTATATGGATGGATGGATGAAATGCAAAACATCGCCTTGTTATATGCATATGAAAAACCACGTTCAGGTAAACTGAAATTGTCCATTCTTCTGTCCAAACTGCAATCATCCATTTTTCTGTCCAATCGACATCAGGTGACAAGTGTCTAAACGACCACAGCTTTATTTCTATATGTGAAGATTATCAATTTTGACGATTCTAAATTAGCAGCACATTCCATTAATTTTGTTCTTCAACAATTCACTTTTCGTTACTGCAAGACAGTGAACTTGACATATTTTGTCAGATAACTATTTACGTCTGCTTTCCCTTTTTTGACACTGGGAGATATGAAATGTGAAGTTCCTGGGATCGTGTAAAGTCAACGGCTTATTTACCGTCTCTGTGAACTGAAAACCTCGGATTCTATCTAAAAATCTTAAGAGTACATCTGCTGTCTAAAGGTGTTACTTAAAAATCTAGAGTACATTTGTTATATTTAAAGGTCTTATCTAAAAATCTAGAATATATTTATTGTTTAAAGGTCTTGCTACAAATCTAGAATATATTTGTGTTTAAAAGCCTAGAGTATATTTGCTGTGTCTAAAGGTCTTACTTGAATATCTAGAGTACATCTCTGTCTAAAGGTTTTACCTAATAACCCTTAATATATTTGTTTAGTCTAAAAGACTTATCTCGAATTATATAGTGTATTTTCCGTATCTAAAGGTCTAACACATCATTTGAATCATGACGTCTAGTCTACTTTTTCAACTAAAGTGTTTACCTTCTTCTTTGTACGCTTGGCTTCGTCTTGGGGACGTATTCCCATGGCGTGAAGAATTTCTGATAACTGCTTAACATCAATGCCGCAGTTATTGGCTACATTCCTTTTGCATCTCTTATGCACGTTCATGTTGCACGCTGGAAAGAAGAGAACGTTTTATGTTAAGGAAACCCGACTGCTAAGAATGTTCATGCAAGGGAAGTAAAGGAATAGCTAAACACAGTACGTATGTAATACAGTATTAATGATCCAGTTGTTTTTAAGCCCCAAAGATGACAGGTATAAATTATCATATTGTAATAAACCCTTTTACCCCCAAGCTATTTGGAAATTTCCAACCCTTAACCCCCAAGGGGTTATTTTTTTCCCAGCACATTTTGCTGTATATTTTTTTTAAATTGCTCTAACAGCCTTAATTTTTGTCATAGAGAGGTCAGGTTGGTCTCATTCTCTTGGAAAATACCTGAATTTTCTAAAAAAAATATCAAAAATATAAAAAAAAAAAATTTTAGAGCATTTTTTTTGCAAGGACGTACAGGTACGTCCATGGGGGTAAAAGGGTTAACTAATTTGATAGTTCCGATAATTATTTTAAGATGAAAGAAGGTGGCAGATTATCAACGAATGACATATAAATAAAAAAAAGTTTATACAAACAAATTCACTTTTACTAAAGGCTAAAAATCATTCATATGAAACATTCAAATCATAAATTTTCACGAACGACCTCGGAAGAACATAACGGACAACTCACCTTCACACTGAAGACCCTGACGAATAAGGCCATAGAGCAGCGATCCACAGTGGTCACAGAATGTAAATAACTTGTAAGAATGAACAGAAAACCGATGTGGAACGTTTACATTAAATCGCTGTTGGCCAGTTCCCTGGAAAATAAAAACGATTTGCAACTGTTAATACAAGTTTCCATTTAACCTGTAACTTAATGATTTCGTTAAATCAATTTCACATTTATAGTCAAGACGAGCAATAGCATCTATATTCAATAACATTGTTGATACCACAATTCACTACAACTGTATTACACTTTATAGAATACAAAACTATCTTTTGCTATACAAACCTTTCATACACAGTATCTAATGTCCCCCTACAAATGTCATCTTTCATCATTTCGACAGAAAAGCAAGGAGCATACAAACGTAGGTATGAACTATCATCCTAGTTGGTTCATGAAAGAATGCAAAAAAAAGCATCGAAAAGTCAACTATGATCCTAGAGCAACCAGATAAAGGATCATTTGCTGCCAATGTTTCTAAGAAGGGGTACCGAGTTAGATCTTCTTCCAAAACTCGATGGTCTGTCAATGCTAGGATTCATTGTTAGTAAGGAAAATTCAAAATTTTCCACTTCCCAGCCAAGATGATATATTCTTATTCCATTTCAGTAAGGATGATGAAATGCAGAGGCTTGAATCATGCCCTGATAACATAGAAAAATCAGAGAGAGGTCCAAGTTAACCATCTGCAAGGTGTTTCTCTCTAAAAGCTAAATGAGCATCTTTATATTTTGGGGGCACAAATCTAGGATATGAAAGAAGGCCGCTTTGTAAACTCATATCTCTAGATCCAATTGTATTTTCTAAAGCCATACAAAAGGGATTTTGACGAAGGAAAAATCTATTTCTGGGGAGAGACCTGTGGCTGCCGGTGAAAACATGGATTTCCTCCCTTCAGGTGAAGTACTTCTTTCACCAGACAGGGCGTTCCTAGCTAAAAACGAGGACCCCCAAAATAGGTGGTCCCCTTGGAAGATTATTCCTCTTCTCCAAGATACTTCTCTATGTCCGGTCACCACTCTCAGGGCCTTTTTAGCCAGATCAGTAGAGTTGGCCCAATTAACAGCCCCGCTGCATTAATCTCACGCTCAAATCTAATTCATGTAGTAAAAGTTATTGGTCAATGTTCACCAGGACTGGACAACAGCATTATGTGTAAACCATCTATATCTTTGTCCTTTCTCAATTGTCTCAACATGTGAAGACGCACCATACCGATGCTGTTGTGGAATATAGTTTTACACTGCTCAAGATGTTTCCATTATAGTAGACAACTTCTGAGACTGTTAATCACAGAAAGAGAGATCTTTAACTAAGTTAATTGTATTCTCATTTAGCTAGATGTGGAGTCTTGCCGGCCCTTCTCCAGCAAGGCCAAGTGGGGTATAGGTTATGAGGTAGCGGTAAGTCCAGTTTCCAGATTGCTGGTTCTGGGCAAAATAATAGTAAATTAGTAGTGACACCATACCCAAATGCCCAAGTTCCTTGCAGCAACTGAGAGTCCAGAAATCATTGTCTACAGAACCTGTAACCTTTAGTTGACATAATCAGTTATCCTGTTGCACCTTCTTCGAACAAATCTTGACATGACCTTGCCACAAAAAATCTCTCCTGCTTGACAGTACAGAATTTACATACATACATACATATACCAAAGGCACTTCCCCCAATTTTGGGGGGGTAGCCGACAACAACAAGAAACAAAACAAAAAAGGGGACCTCTACTCTCTACGTTCCTCCAGAATTTAGATATTGTTTCTCCAAGATTCTTCAAGTGGGCGACTGATGTAGAGTGATCCGTTATAATCTCCAACACTCCTCCTTTCCTGCGACTGAACAAATTCTTAGAGGCCTAGGATAATGAACAACTTAAGGAGGCTGACCTGGTTCTTCCTACTTATAGCTACACCAATCATTTTACCGGCTAACCGAGAAGATGAAAGCCTTGACCCTGACACCAGCTGGTTTCATGAGGCAAAGGACCAGAGAATCCTCAACTGACAGGCGACTGGATCGTTCCATCACTGTAGATCTTTCAAGACTTCACCTAACGCTGTGACCAAGTGAAAAGAAACAAGTGGCTCAAAGACTTCCTCAAGGAACCTCTTCCTGAAAGGGCCTAGGGGCAATGTTTTACAAAAAGCAGAGACAGCTGATTAAGGACTGCCAAAATTTGAAGAGACAACTTGGCATGCACTGGAACTCGGCTGGACTTCTACTAGTTGATACGGAGGCTCAGGTACCGATACAACTCATGACAGTCAATCTAAGTGTTGACACAACTCCGCTACCAACGTTGCCATGCTGGATCAAGATGTGCCTAGTAAACACTATATACATTCCTCTCAAATATCAAAACTGTGACCCAATACCATATACATAGAAGAGGTAATACAATAGAGATACGTCCTGCTGCTACCTATAGAGCAACTCCTTCAGTGGTTAGAATGCCAAAATATCAAATACAACTGACCAAAATGATGATGCTTACAATTTTTCAAAGCAGATTGAAAATTACAAACGGTGTATTTATGAAATGAAAAGGAAAACAAACAATATTGAAACTATTCGTGATTGTTGAACTACAAGTTGAGAAAATTCTGTAAGTGGCACTACAGATACCCAAGTTATTAGGACAGTAACACCTACAAATAGGTCCACTTTTTCTGTCTGAAAGGCAACACAGTTTGTCTGGGGACATTGAAGACCTTGAACGTATTTCTACAGGACAGGTTACAGGGATTCTTAGGGAAATCAAGCGGGACACACTTACCGTGGATGCCTTGACTAACGGTTCTTCCGAGACGGCTTCGCTACCAGCAGCGGCACTGCTACCTTTGCATCCTGGACACCTTGTGACGACCGACTGGTGACATCTCTTGTGGACGACGCAAGTGCAGACTTGGCATTGGTATCCCTGCTTTCCTAGACCCCAGATAAACTCTCGGCAATGAGAACAGAATGTCGGTTGCCTTAGGAATGTGGCCATGAATTTGTGACCATTGACCTGGGGAAGGAAATAGAATTAAAAATCAAGACCTATTCTGAAATTCTTTGACCTTTCATTAAGCAGACTAAAAAAAATATATACAGTAAAGATTTCTAACTTGTATTATGGGGATTTTTTATCCATCTATTAACCCTTTTACCCCCAAAGCTATTTGGAACTTCCAAACCCTTAACCTCCAGGCATTTTCTTTTTCAATTACAATTTGCAATAAAATTTTTTTAAATTGCGCTAACAGCCTAAATTTTCGTCATAGAGAGGCCAGGTTGGTCTCATTATTTTGGAAAATGCCTGAAGTTTCTCATAAAGTTATCAAAACTACTAAAAAAAATGTAAAAAACAGTTTTTTGCAAGGACGTAACGGTACATCCATGGGGGTAAAGGGATGAGTTTTGTGAAACGTACCAGTACGTCCATTGGGGGTAAAAGGGTTAAATTTTGTCTTCTTCACAAGTTAGTCACTGTAAACACTTCTCGTACAGTATCCTTATACTGTACAATTACCTGTAAACTTTAGTATAAGACTTTTGCGATGTCCTTCGTAAGACTATAGATGGTATTTGTTTGAATGAATAAAGTTTTTCAAGTTATATTTTGTTAAAGTTACAAGTACTTTAGAAAAGTAATAGCATTTTGATTCAATATCAAATTTCTTTGAAGAAAAAAAAAAGGGTCTTCAGGATTTGTCTACCCATTTAGTCCGTTATTAATTTTACGCTCGTTCATGTATGCTTATATACTATAGAGAATATATCCATGGAACACAATTAATTTTTAACCCTTTTACCCCCAAAGGACGTACTGGTACGTTTCACAAAAGCCATACCTTTACCCCCATGGACGTACCGGTACGTCCTTGCAAAAAAATGCTATAAAAATTTGTTTTTCATATTTTTTGATAATTTTTTGAGAAAATTCAGGCATTTTCCAAGAGAATGAGACCAACCTGACCTCTCTATGACAAAAATTAAGGTTGTTAGAGCAATTTAAAAAAAATATACTGCAAAATGTGCTGGGAAAAAAATAACCCCCTGGGGGTTAAGGGTTGGAAATTTCCAAAGAGCCTGGGGGTAAAAGGGTTAAACTACGGCTGACAGATTATTTTATTTCTACTTGGTGGGCGGAGTCTAGCAAAAAGAAATTTTAATTTCAATCAATTTTACGATGTTCTACCTTTTAAGCTATGGCTGACAGAATATTTTATTTTTACTTAGTGGGCGGAGTCTAGCAAAAATAAATTTTAACTTCAAGCGGTTTTACAAAGTTCTACCTTTTAAGCTATGGCTGACAGAATATTTTATTTTTACTTAGTGGGCGGAGTCTAGCAAAAATAAATTTTAATTTCAATCAATTTTACGATGTTCCACCTTTTAAGCTATGGCTGACAGATTATTTTATTTCTACTTGGTGGGCGGAGTCTGGCAAAAAGAAATTTTAATTTCAATCAATTTTACAATGTTCCACCTTTTAAGCTATGGCTGACAGAATATTTTATTTCTACTTGATGGGCGGAGTCTAGCAAAAATAAATTTAAAATAAATTGTATTTAGGAAATTTCATCTTTTACATTATAGCTGATAGATTATTTTACTTCTACTCATGGGCGGAGTCTGCTGATCAGTTAAGCTCGCACGAACCTGTCAGTTTTTATTTGATAAGGACCGGTGTAATCGTTTGTACGATAATAACCCCACATCATCAGCCCAACGAGTCTAGTTCGACTCTCACAGAGCCGGCCCATCTCACAATTTCCGCGCGAAAAGTCCCCGAAGATATTAGATATTACAAAGCAATCGAGAGTCCTCACCTGATGAACGCGTCTTCTCATGGCAAATCGCCTCCGATTGAAGCCTTGCCGCTCTTGGAACTCTCGCGGCCTGACCCCTCCATCTTCCAGTTGAGCCCATTTTAATTCAATTACAACATGTAGTTTCCCCTGAGGTTCTAAGTCCACCTGGAATTAAAAAAAAAGAAGATATATTTATGAACAACAACAATATAAATTACATCATAAATTTGAAAAGGTGTTATAGGCCATAGTCTATATACTATACTTTGATATGGAAATCATAATTACTTAATATTAATATGCAATACACTTAAATTACGTCATAATTTTGAAAAGGTGTTATAAGCCATAGTCTATAAGCTTTGATTTAAAAATCACAAAACCTTAATATATAGCTGAACTGGAAATATCAGTCTAAGTTCTGTTAGTTTATAACATTGCATAAACAGTAACACAATTTAGATTACTTCTGTTGACTTGAACAATTTATAAATTCATTCTAAATGTACAGTCACTTGAAAAACTAAATGTCCAATATTAAATAAGTAAAGAAATAAAATTACCCCAAAAATCAGGCATAAGGCCAGGGACTTAACCAAGAACCTAAGTGACAGAGTACTAAACGGGCAGACAAAGAAGAATTCCCAAACAAGTGAACAAACAATGGCCGCCGTGAAGGGCCAGACGGGAATAATAAAACAAACTATACTGGATATAAAACAAAAGCCCAGTACAGTTCACCGGCAGCCACAGGTTGACCCAGAAAATCACTTGCAAAATTACATCTTCCTAACCAGCAAAAAGTCCAAAAGTAAATAAAAATAAACAAACTTAAATTTCAGATCCTACATCCCAAGATGAATTACCATAAATCAAATAAACGTACAGTACAGTATTTTAACAAAATTATCCGCCCAAGACATTGAAGTATAGAAAGCAACAAATATCAAGCATAAAACAACATCCCCAGTTGCGACGGAGATTACAGTCATGGCCGTTCACAAAGAGATTAGGGGATTAAGTTAACAGGAGCCACGGACCTGTCAAATTCTTGTCTCTTGTTGACGCTCGACTAATTCGGATCAGAAGCCGAATTTCGTAAGTCTACTGCATTTTCTCAAGTCAAAAAGATTGACCTGTCATTTATATACAAGTGGACTTACAAGGTTAAAGGTTGCTCATGAATGGCAGAGGCGTAGGACAGTGATAATGAACGAGAAGGACAGTTCTCTTAGAGACTGCTATGATCAGTACTTAAGCCCACTCTCCACCCTAGGGAGGGCCAGGCAATGGCTACTCATGAATCAGCAGGTAGAACTATAGGCTATTCCCAACCCACCAAACCTTAGCTCACAAGGATGGTAAGGTTGCAGACACAACAAGAAACTATATAGCTTGAGCAGGTCTCGAACCCCAGTTCAGAATATCGCCAGGCAGGAACGTTCCTCTAGTATTGACCAACATGGGGAAAGGCTAGGCTTCTGCAAAAATAACATGATACAATATGACAAAAAGGTTCCAAAAACTTAAAAAAAAAAAAAAGGGGGGGGGAAAAACAACATTGTCAAACTAACTTACAGTAAAAATAAAGGATGCAGAACTCGAGACAATTTCAATTCTGTAGGAATTGCAACTCCCAAGAAATATAACCACCGGGTAAGTGGAGGTATAGAAAAACATACCCAATTTATTGAGATCCCCTCCTTTAATATCTATCTATACTGCAATTTGGTTTATTAATCCATAATGTTGGAAGCAATATCTGTCGAAGTCATTATAGCATCTAATCCATACTATATATATTCACTTCATCCTCAAAGTTAGGATCTGCAAGCCTTTTCCACATCAAAATCACAAACTTCGTAACATATAAAACCTTATGAACAGCAAGATGTCCTAGTGATCACAAACATAACTGTATAAGTACCCAAGAGAGGATCAAGCACAACCAGGCAATGTCTGCTCGTTTCCCAAGAGAGATAAAACTTCACACATTCTCAACATTTCCCAGGTCTATAACAGCGTTATAAATAAGCTAAGAAGCTAATTTACTTTTACAATACTAAAAGCAATATCTGAAGATGTTTTCTGTTTATTTGTTTATTGTCATCTCCATTTTGTTTTCTTTCTTTTTTCTCTCTCTCCCTCTCTTTTTGTTTGCTAATATGTATGGTATCATCATTGCTAAGCGTTAATTCTAATGTGAGTTTGTTACCCAAACCTTAGATCTCTGTGGTCAACCTGCTAATTGATGTTTATAATATATCACTGATTTTATTGCATTTCTCATCTTTTTTCTTTTTTTTTTTTACCGATGTCAAAAGTGTAAGATCACTGTACCCTTATTGTAACTCTGTATATGGCTTCTGCTGAAATAAAGATTATTATTATTATTATTATTATTATTATTATTATTATTTACCCAGATCAACAGATGACCAACTTCATATCTATAAATGGCCTGGTCTTTAGCTGGCGGAACCATAACCTCTTTCTCTTTCTGGTTTTTGGAAGTCCTCAGTACCTTAGCGTGGTTCTTAGTTTGAAACATAGAGACTTCTACCTGGTACAGTCCTACAATGATCCTTTCTTAGTAATTAGCTGCATAAGGTCTTTTTTGAATTACATGTTACTTCCCACAATATCTATTGATTATCAAGTCATAATTGAGTTATGCAAAGAGCTTAACACAATTATGGCCTGCAAAAAAGAACCCTGTAATTAACTGATCTCCTTGATATTAGTTAACATGCAAATAGTTACACTGTACTATATACTGCATGTGACTGGAACTTACATCTTCATTAGACCTGCTTTAATAAGAAATTAAAAAAATCACAAATTTTTAAAGCAATCTGCCAGCTTCTACTTTTCATAACTAAAAATGTTATTTTTATTAATAAAATAAATTTTTGAATATACTTACCCGATAATCATGTAGCTGTCAACTCCGTTGCCCGACAGAATTCTATGGAGGGATACGCCAGCTATCACAATACTAGAAGGGGGTGTATTTACCAGCGCCACCTGTGGCCAGGTACTCAAGTACTTCTTGTTGACACCTCCTCAATTATTCCTCGGTCCACTGGTTCTCTATGGGGAGGAAGGGAGGGTCGATTAAATCATGATTATCGGGTAAGTATATTCAAAAATTTATTTTATTAATAAAAATAACATTTTTCAATATTAAACTTACCCGATAATCATGTAGCTGATTCACACCCAGGGGGGTGGGTAAAAAACCAGTGTACAAGACTAAAGGATAGCTAAGTATCCCGTATTTCATATAATCAGTTATCCACAATAACAATGAAATAATAAGTACCTGGTAAGGAAGTCGACTTGAACCGTTACTCTGCCTTTAATAAGATCGTCTTCCTTACTGAGCGCAGCGTTCCTCTTGGGAGGCTGAATCAACTCAAAGGTGCTAAAGTATACAGGGCTGTAACCCATACTAAAGGACCTCATCACAACCTTTAACCTCGGCGCTTCTCAAGAAAGAATTGACCACCCGCCAAATCAACAAGGATGTGGAAGGCTTCTTAGCCGACCGTACAACCCATAAAAAGTATTCAAGAGAAAGGTTAAAAAGTTATGGGATTATGGGAATGTAGTGGCTGAGCCCTCGCCTACTACTGCATTCGTTGCTACGAATGGTCCCAGGGTGTAGCAGTACTCGTAAAGAGACTGGACATCTTTGAGATAGAATGATGCGAACACTGACTTGCTTCTCCAATAGGTTGCATCCATAACACTCTGCAGAGAACGGATCTGTTTGAAGGCCACTGAAGTAGCCACAGCTCTCACTTCATGTGTCCTTACCTTCAGCAAAGCAAGGTCTTCTTCCTTCAGATGAGAATTTGCTTCTCTAATCAGAAGCCTGATGTAGTAAGAAACTGCGTTCTTAGACATTGGTAGAGAAGGCTTCTTGATAGCACACCATAAGGCTTCTGATTGTCCTCGTAATGGTTTTGACCTTCTTAGATAGTACTTAAGAGCTCTAACTGGGCAAAGTACTCTCTCCAGTTCGTTCCCCACCATGTTGGACAGGCTTGGGATCTCGAACGACTTAGGCCAAGGACGGGAAGGAAGCTCGTTTTAGCCAAAAAACCGAGCTGCAAGGAACATGTAGCCGTTTCAGATGTGAAACCTATGTTCCTGCTGAAGGCGTGGATCTCACTTACTCTTTTACCTGTTGCTAAGCACACGAGGAAAAGAGTTTTTAATGTGAGGTCCTTAAAAGAGGCTGATTGGAGCGGTTCAAATCTTGATGACATTAGGAACCTTAGGACCACGTCTAGATTCCAGCCTGGAGTGGACAACCGACGTTCCTTTGAGGTCTCAAAAGACCTAAGGAGGTCCTGTAGATCTTTGTTGGAGGAAAGATCCAAGCCTCTGTGGCGGAAAACCGCTGCCAACATACTTCTGTAACCCTTGATCGTAGGAGCTGAAAGGGATCTTACGTTCCTTAGATGTAACAGGAAGTCAGCAATCTGGGTTACAGTGGTACTGGTTGAGGAAACTGCATTGGCCTTGCACCAGCTTCGGAAGACTTCCCATTAGACTGATAGACTCTGAGAGTGGATGTCGTCCTTGCTCTGGCAATCGCTCTGGCTGCCTCCTTCGAAAAGCCTCTAGCTCTTGAGAGTCTTTCGATAGTCTGAAGGCAGTCAGACGAAGAGCGTGGAGGTTTGGGTGTACCTTCTTTACGTGAGGTAGACGCAGAAGGTCCACTCTTAGAGGAAGAGTCCTGGGAACGTCGACCAGCCATTGCAGTACCTCGGTGAACCATTCTCTCGCGGGCCAGAGGGGAGCAACCAACGTCAGCCGTGTCCCTTTGTGAGAGGCGAACTTCTGAAGTACCCTGTTGACAATCTTGAACGGCGGGAATGCATACAGGTCGAGATGGGACCAATCCAGCAGAAAGGCATCCACGCGAACTGCTGCTGGGTCTGGAATCGGAGAACAATACAAGAGGAACCTCTTGGTCATCGAGGTAGCGAATAGATCTATGGTTGGCTGACCCCACAGGGCCCAAAGTCTGCTGCAAACATTCTTGTGAAGGGTCCACTCTGTGGGGATGACCTGACCCTACCGGCTGAGGCGATCTGCCATGACATTCATATCGCCCTGAATGAGCCTCGTTACCAGCGTGAGCTTTCGATCTTTTGACCAAATGAGGAGGTCCCTTGCGAACTCGAACAACTTCCTCGAATGAGTCCCTCCCTGCTTGGAGATGTAAGCCAAGGCTGTGGTGTTGTCGGAGTTCACCTCCATCACCTTGTTTAGCTGGAGGGACTTGAAGTTTATCAAGGCCAGATGAACTGCCAACAACTCCTTGCAATTGATGTGAAGTGTTCTTTGCTCCTGATTCCATGTTCCCGAGCATTCCTGTCCGTCCAGTGTCGCACCCCAGCCCGTGTCCGATGCGTCCGAGAAGAGACGGTGGTCGGGGGTCTGAACAGCCAATGGTAGACCTTCCTTGAGAAGAATGCTGTTCTTCCACCACGTTAGAGTAGACCTCATCTCTTCGGAAACAGGAACTGAGACCGTCTCTAGCGTCATGTCCTTTATCCAGTGAGCAGTTAGATGATACTGAAGGGGGCGGAGGTGGAGTCTCCTTAACTCGATGAACAGGGCCAGTGATGAAAGTGTCCCTGTTAGACTCATCCACTGCCTGACTGAGCATCGGTTCCTTCTCAGCATGCTCTGGATGCATTCTAGGGCTTGGAAGATCCTTGGGGCCGACGGAAAAGTCCGAAAAGCTCGACTCTGAAGATCCATACCCAAGGAGACAATGGTCTGTGATGGAACGAGCTGAGACTCCTCAAAATTGACCAGGAGGCCTAGTTCCTTGGTCAGATCCATAGTCCCTTTGAAAATCTCCAGACAGCGACGACTTGTGGGAGCTCTTAAAAGCCAGTCGTCTGACGGAGCCGGACGCAAGATCATGATACTGCTGCACAGTCTGTGAACTGTCAATCATGGGCAAGCGAGGAAGTACAGTGACAACCCGAATCTGTCTAGACTGTCTGGGTCGTACAGACAACTCCTTAACGGGTTGCTGAGGTTGCCGCACTGCGTCACAACAAGTCACTTCTGTTGGTTGTTGAACGTCTTCCCCGTGACACATTGACTCCGTAAACAAAAAATCCTCTAACAAGGACTAAGCTTGGACTGCATGTCATGCAACACAGCTCAAGGTCTATGGGAGAAGGTGTGGTAACAGACGGGATTAGCGACTGAAGTGGAACCATAACCTTCCCTGTAAGCATGTTATGCTTAAATAAAAGTCCATAAGAGGTTATGCAGCTAAAGGTTCCCTCCAAATGACAGAGTCCTCAAGGGAATATCAGAAGGAGGGAGAAAAGAACTTTCTCATCTACAGGGACCTTATCCTAGAAAAGCTAAGTTCTCTGAGTGAGGGTTCACTGGTGCAAAAGCAGCAGACTAGAAGGCAACGTTATGAAACTGCTTGACAGTCTAGTGAGTTGGCAACAACCCAAGATGTGTGACTGAGAAGCATGCGGTAAGGTATGCAGAGCATGATGTATGCAGAGTATGCTGTATGCAGAGCATGCTGTATGTAGAGCATGTTGTATGCAGAGCATGCTGAATGCAGAGCATGCTGTATGCAGAGCATGTTGTATGCAGAGCATGCTGAATGCAGAGCATGCTGTATGCTGAGCATGTAGTAAGCAGAGCCTGCTGTAAGCAGAGCCTGCTGTAAGGAAAGCAGAGCGTGTGCATGGCGTTTAACATTTCTCAGAAATTCCATGACCAGTGCTAGAGTGCTTTATGCATGTTTGCATGGGGATTAAAAATCAACATAATGTTTACCTTACATTCATAACTCATGATTCATATTTTTGCCATGGTTTGAAAATGGAGGTAAGGTATGCTGAACAGCAGAGTCAGAACGAGCTGGAACAACAATAGTTGTGGTTTCCTCTTCAAGACTCTGTTGAGGGAACACCTGAGGCTCAGTCTGCAAAGGCTGAATAAAAGACAAGCAGAAGGAAGGCGCATGGGTGGAGGAGGCTGACTCCTAGCATGAGTGGTTGAACCCAAGGGTTGCGCTTGCTGAGCGGTTGGCGGAAGCGGAGTAGCAAGTTCCAGTTCCTGTGGTGTGAGCGGAGCGCGATGAGGAAGAGGCTGCGCAGAACAAGGTAAATGTCTCGCAAGCTGAGGCTCCTGAGGCGCAAGGCTAAGGTGTTGTGGTGCTTGCCTTGTGGAGGGTTGAGCTCGCTGCAGCGAGAGCTGAGGAGACTGACTCATGGACGGGAGAGGTTGTTGTACCTCAACCGAGTGTTGCATCACTGGTGGAACAGCAAGTGGAGGCGGAGGAAGAGAGGTATAATCCTCCTGATCCCATTGTAAAGGTTGCCTTAAGGAAGGCGGAGGCTGAACACCACTGGGAACAGCAAACTCAGCACGTGGCTCAACATCGTACGCCTGTCAGGTGATACTGCGATCAGGCGGAGCGAGCGTAGTCGGAGAGAGTGTAGGCGGAGGCGGAGGAGCAACACTCTCAGCCCGACACTCACGCATCAAGTCCGAAAGCTGTGCTTGCATGGACTGTAGTAGAGTCCACAACATCGTACGCCTGGCAGGTGGTACTGCGATCAGGCGGAGCGAGTGTAGGCGGAGGGAGTGTAGGCGGAGGCGGAGGAGCAACACTCTCAGCCCGACACTCACGCATCAAGTCCGAAAGCTGTGCTTGCATGGACTGTAGTAGAGTCCACCACATCGTACGCCTGGCAGGTGGTACTGCGATCAGGCGGAGCGAGTGTAGGCGGAGGGAGTGTAGGCGGAGGCGGAGGAGCAACACTCTCAGCCCGACACTCACGCATCAAGTCCGAAAGCTGTGCTTGCATGGACTGTGGTAGAGTCCACAACATCGTACGCCTGGCAGGTGGTACTGCGATCAGGCGGAGCGAGCATAGGCGGAGGGAGTGTAGGCGGAGGCGGATGCGCAACACTCTCAGCCCGACACTCACGCATCAAGTCCGAAAGCAGTGCTTGCATGGACTGTAGTAGAGTCCACTTGGGGTCGGCAGAAACTACAGTAGGCTGAGGTAAAGCCTTAACAGTCGAGCTCTGTTGTGGCAGAACCTTACTCCTCTTAGGCGGAGTGCATTCAACTGATGATTGAGGAGAGTCAGAGCTAACCCAATGACTGTGAACTCTAACTTCGTACGTCTGGCATAGGTCTGGACTTTACGTTTAAAAGGTCTTGAGACCTGAGACCAGCGTTTTCTCCCCTAAATTTCTTCTGCAGACGAGCAAAATAAGGGCTCAATCGTCTGCGGGTGGGAGTGACGGTCTCGGTAAGACACGCCCACAACCACCGAGGATACTTCTGTGCGCCGATCAAGGCCTGCTGAACCCTTCTGCCCTTCGACATTGCTTCTCCCCTGGGCTTGGGAGCTTGCAAGAGGTCCCGGACTGGGAGGACGACTGGCGCGCACAAAAGTACCCTCAAGCACAACACTGACATACTTTGCGCTAATCACTTATTACTTTGATTTCTGTTTGCACTTATTTCACTGAACTCGAAACTTTAAGTGGTTTGTACCTGAAACACGCAATTCTATCCTTTTTCAAAAGTTAGTAATTGCGAAAACAGAATTACAATGTAACAGAAAAATCTAATGAAAGATAATTCAGTGGCTGGAAAGAGACTAAACACTAGATCACTCTAGAAACGTTTAGTTTCTTCCCCTAAAGAGACTAGGGAGAAGAGCAATAACGATAACGACGTTAATCGTACGCCTGGCAGGCTTGAATGAAACGTTTATCCTCTTTCTCCCTCCGTCTCTCTCTCTCTCTCTTTCTCTCTTGACTTAGAACCTGAGAGAAGAGCCCAATCATATATATCGTTAAAACATATTATTGTTAAAGGAAAAAACTGAAAAGTTCCTTTATTAGGATCAAAACCATTAAGTTAAGAAAGAATGAACAAAACGCTAGACACGGTTACTCTTACTGCAACGTGAAACCGTGAACATTCTTCTCTATCGTAACGATAGAGTGCAAGTTGAACGTTCTGAACGTCAACAACTGCAGAGACAAAACAAAATGTTAGTTCAACTTTGAAAACAGTACGAGACTATCAAAGAAATTCTTTCAAACTCTGTGGCGGAAATAGCATAATATGTTAACAGGTAAAACCGAAATGACGGGCTCAATGTTAATTAACTTCGGTACCAAGAAAAGACCGCCTACTATTAGGAAGGTCGAATATAAACAAATATAAAAATTAATTTTAATAAGTTTATAAAAAAAGGAAGTTAATCTATAACTTTTGTTAAGCAAAATTAAGAAAGAGAGTCTATACTCTCTTAGACACCAACACTTCCGTCTAAGGGAAGGGTCGGCCATTGAAAGGTGAACGAGAGTTCATACTCTCTACGCCACCATAATTAATCAAATTAATTCCAAAAGCTAACTAAGCTAATATAGAAGTTTCCAGTAAAGCGACAGCCGAAATCAAAGAGAAATACTTCACCAAAGTCGTGAAAATACTCCAAGAACATAAGCGTATCCCAGAACGTCTTGCCGGAAGCACGACAGAGGAATAATTGAGGAGGTGTCAACAAGAAGTACTTGAGTACCTGGCCACAGGTGGCGCTGGTAAATACACCCCCTTCTAGTATTGTGATAGCTGGCGTATCCCTCCATAGAATTCTGTCGGGCAACGGAGTTGACAGCTACATGATTATCGGGTAAGTTTAATATTGAAAACAAGGGGTATACAAGCACGAAGTGGCATCTCGGCAATTGTGAGGGCGCCAAGATCGAATCTGAAAAGTCACTTGCTCCATACCCTATTGCCCAAACGAGTTGTACGATTTTAGTGTCTAGTTAGTAAAGTAGGAGATGATGAATGGAGTATTGAATTAAAAGCTCAAAATAAAGATGACTAACGAAATCTAACCGAGGGCCTTTGCATCAATAAGCGTAGGAGGAGATGATGACGAGTCAGATCTCGAAGCTCGGGGGTGATCTCCTGTACTGGACCAATCTCCAAGTGTAGGATGATCTGAGGGTCGTTCAGCTCAATAACGACGCTCCAACAAGAAGAGATCACAGGAACTTCATGAAGAGACAGCAAAATGAAGTGATAGTCCTTAGCATATTTACAGGAAAAGGATGGCACTAAAGTTAAGGCAAAGGGCAGGGCCCTTCTGCTTCACAATCGGCGCCATTAAAACTTTTATCCTCTAGCGGTGCACATCAATGTCTAAGGATAGCCATTCTCATTTGAATTACACAGTCGTCACTGTCACCTTGCCACACAGGAGTGGGAATAAGCAGCATACAAGAATGCTATCCAACAGCTGTGGATATCGGCAGGTTTGCATAGATAACCGCTACTCAGCTACAATTATCGGGAAACTACTGCAAAGCCATCCTTCCTTCTTAAATATCCCTCAATGATCTACCAACACAATTATCTATAAGAAAAGCAAGAGGTTAAAAGAGCCAGTTGAGGGCGCTGAAAATACGTCTACTTTCCAAAGGCTGAAAAAAAAGTGAGGGCTCAGTGACCTGTCTGGTGGGCGGAGCTTCCCGGTCACCCGATAGCAACTGCCGACAACTTGTTAAGGGTTTAACAGCAGTTTCCAGATTCGCGGAAATAATGCTCCTCTTGAAGGCCGAGGGTTTGTATTCGTGTTGGAACAAACTAAAGTCTTCTCGAGTAAACAAAGCAAAAAGAAGTACTGTAACTCCCTTTACAGTAGTTGTTTACTACCAGCAATGTTTCACGATAACTTGTCACTATTCACTTTCTATCTACATCCTTAACTCAAGGACCAATAATTAATAAAACATGTTGCTGGTAAACTTTTCTAGAAATGCAGTAACTGTAGTGACAATCAAAACTCTCAGCTGATTTATGCCCATATCTCAATAGGGGGAGCATTTACAAATAAGGTCAGTCAGCCTCTAACACCCACAGGAGTAAGACGCATTCTTCTCTCCTCAGCTAAATATCAAGGACACCAGACTAAGTGGTTCTTTCAAAGATCTAACCTTGACTTAGGTCAAAGGCATCACTCTGGCCTTTCAGTGCCAGTATAGCTAGGTTTGTGTCCCCTTCATTATGAAAAAACTTCCAAGAATAGTTGACACCATGCTGCAAAATGAAGATCAAGATACACGACCTTAGTTCCCAGCAACAGAGCGCTCAACAGAGAAGGCCGAGGTCGTGGGAATGCACTGGTACCACTAGGGTCAGAGTTCACGAAGTAACCCACGCTAACTTGATATTCTTCGTAAATAAGGGCTTCGTTATGATTAACCTACCGTATACATATATTTATTACATAAAAAGCACTCCACGGTCACTTAATCTACACAAATTTCTATTGCTTCGGCCCTTCACTGTCATTTAATCTGGTTACCATAATTTGGTCACAATATATACTTGGATGGATTGAAAAAAGAAAGCATGAATAGAAATAAAGAAGGTTTCAACAAATGCCGCCAAGACCACAGGGATGCTGCAAAGTGCATATAGTGCACCTCACAGCATAACCACTCCTAGTGGTTGGGTTGATTCGATGTGATCCCCAAATTTAACCTATAAGACCCAGCACTAGGGCTGAGGAACTCATTCAGTACCAATGAGCAACTGAGGGGACATCCCTGTTGAAGTACAACGTAAATTTTTCAATATTAAACTTACCCGATAATCATGTAGCTGTCAACTCCGTTGCCCGACAGAATTCTATGGAGGGATACGCCAGCTATCACAATACTAGAAGGGGGTGTATTTACCAGCGCCACCTGTGGCCAGGTACTCAAGTACTTCTTGTTGACACCTCCTCAATTATTCCTCTGTCGTGCTTCCGGCAAGACGTTCTGGGATACGCTTATGTTCTGGGAGTATTTTCACGACTTTGGTGAAGTATTTCTCTTTGATTTCGGCTGTCGCTTTACTGGAAACTTCTATATTAGCTTAGTTAGCTTTTGGAATTAATTTGATTAATTATGGTGACGAGAGAGTATGAACTCTCGTTCACCTTTCAATGGCCGACCCTTCCCTTAGACGGAAGTGTTGGTGTCTAAGAGAGTATAGACTCTCTTTCTTAATTTTGCTTAACAAAAGTTATAGATTTATTTTATATCTCTCTGCCTCTTATAGGCCTCTTCGATTAACTTCCTTTTATTATAAACTCATTAAAATTAATTTTTATATTTGTTTATATTCGACCTTCCTAATAGTAGGCGGTCTTTTACCGAAGTTAATAAACTTTGAGCCCGTCATTTCGGTTTTACCTGTTAACATATTATGCTATTTCCGCCACAGAGTTTGAAAGAATTTCTTTGATAGTCTCGTACTGTTTTCAAAGTTGAACTAACGTTTTGTTTTGTCTCTGCAGTTGTTGACGTTCAGAACGTTCAACTTGCACTCTATCGTTACGATAGAGAAAGAATGTTCACGGTTTCACGTTGCAGTAAGAGTAACCGTGTCTAGCGTTTTGTTCATTCTTTCTTAACTTAATGGTTTTGATCCTAATAAAGGAACTTTTCAGTTTTTTCCTTTAACAATAATATGTTTTAACGATATATATGATTGGGCTCTTCTCTCAGGTTCTAAGTCAAGAGAGAGAGAGAGAGGAGAGATAGAGACGGAGGGAGAAAGAGGATAAACGTTTCATTCAAGCCTGCCAGGCGTACGAGTAACGTCGTTATCGTTTTTGCTCTTCTCCCTAGTCTCTTTAGGGGAAGAAACTAAACGTTTCTAGAGTGATCTAGTGTTTAGTCTCTTTCCAGCCACTGAATTATCTTTCATTAGATTTTTCTGTTACATTGTAATTCTGTTTTCGCAATTACTAACTTTGAGAAAGGATAGAATTGCGTATTTCAGGTACAAACCACTTAAAGTTTCGAGTTCAGTGAAATAAGTGCAAACAGAAATCAAAGTGATAAGTGATTAGTGCGTGAGGGTACTTTTGTGCGCGCCAGTCGTCCTCCCAGTCCGGGACCTCTTGCAAGCTCCCAAGCCCAGGGGAGAAGCAATGTCGAAGGGCATAAGGGTTCAGCAGGCCTTGATCGGCGCACAGAAGTATCCTCGGTGGTTGTGGGCGTGTCTTACCGAGACCGTCACTCCCACCCGCAGACGATTGAGCCCTTATTTTGCTCGTCTGCAGAAGAGATTAGGGGAGAAAATAAAGGCAGAGTAACGCTGGTCTCAGGTCTCAAGACCTCTTAAACGTTAAGTCCAGACCTATGCCAGACGTACGAAGTTAAAGTTCACAACCCGAATGCAGTCATTGGGTTAGCTCTGACTCTCCTCAGTCATCAGTTGATTACACTCCGCCTAAGAGGAGTAAGGTTCTGCCGCAACAGATCTCTGCTGTTAAGGCTTTACCTCAGCAGACCTTAGTGTCTGCCGACCCCAAGTTGACTCTACTGCAGTCCATACAGTCACAACTTTCGGTCTTGATGCGTGAGTGTCGGGCTGAGAGTGTTGCGCCTCCGCCTCCGCCTACACTCCCCCCCGCCTATGATCGCTCCGCCTGATCGCAGTACCACCTGCCAGGCGTACGATGTTGTGAACTCTACTACAGTCCATGCAAGCACAGCTTTCGGACTTGATGCGTGAGTGTCGGGCTGAGAGTGTTGCTCCTCCGCCTCCGCCTACACTCCCTCCACCTACACTCGCTCCGCCTGATCGCAGTACCACCTGCCAGGCGTACGATGTTGTGGACTCTACTACAGTCCATGCAAGCACAGCTTTCGGACTTAATACGTGAGTGTCGGGCTGAGAGTGTTACTCCACCGCCTCCGCCTACACTCCCTCCGCCTACGCTCGCTCCCCCTGATCGCAGTACCACCTGCCAGGCGTACGATGTTGAGCCACGTGCTGAGTTTGCTGTTCCCTGTGGTGTTCAGCCTCCGCCTTCCTTAAGGCAACCTTTACAATGGGATCAGGAGGATTATACCTCTCTTCCTCCGCCTCCACTTGCTGCTCCACCAGTGATGCAACACTCGGTTGAGGTACAACAACCTCTCCCGTCCATGAGTCAGTCTCCTCAGCTCTCGCTGCAGCGAGCTCAACCCTCCACAAGGCAAGCACCACAACACCTTAGCCTTGCGCCTCAGGAGCCTCAGCTTGCGAGACATTTACCTTGTTCTGCGCAGCCTCTTCCTCATCGCGCTCCGCTCACACCACAGGAACTGGAACTTGCTACTCCGCTTCCGCCAACCGCTCAGCAAGCGCAACCCTTGGGTTCAACCACTCATGCTAGGAGTCAGCCTCCTCCACCCATGCGCCTTCCTTCTGCTTGTCTTTTATTCAGCCTTTGCAGACTGAGCCTCAGGTGTTCCCTCAACGGAGTCTTGAAGAGGAAACCACAACTATTGTTGTTCCAGCTCGTTCTGACTCTGCTGTTCAGCATACCTTATCTCCATTTTCATACCATGGTTTAAACCCCATGCAAGCATGCATAAAGCACTCTAGCACTGGTCATGGAATTTCTGAGAAATGTTAAACGCCATGCACACGCTCTGCTTTCCTTACAGCAGGCTCTGCTTACAGCAGGCTCTGCTTACTACATGCTCAGCATACAGCATGCTCTGCATTCAGCATGCTCTGCATACAACATGCTCTGCATACAGCATGCTCTGCATTCAGCATGCTCTGCATACAACATGCTCTACATACAGCATGCTCTGCATACAGCATACTCTGCATACATCATGCTCTGCATACCTTACCGCATGCTTCTCAACACATCTTGGGTTGTTGCCAACTCACTAGACTGTCAAGCAGTTTCATAACGTTGCCTTCTAGTCTGCTGCTTTTGCACCAGTGAACCCTCACTCAGAGAACTTAGCTTTTCTAGGATAAGGTCCCTGTAGATGAGAAAGTTCTTTTCTCCCTCCTTCTGATATTCCCTTGAGGACTCTGTCATTTGGAGGGAGCCTTTAGCTGCATAACCTCTTATGGACTTTTATTTAAGCATAACATGCTTACAGGGAAGGTAATGGTTCCACTTCAGTCGCTAATCCCGTCTGTTACCACACCTGCTCCCATAGACCTTGAGCTGTGTTGCATGACATGCAGTCCAAGCTTAGTCCTTGTTAGAGGATTTTTTGTTTACGGAGTCAATGTGTCACGGGGAAGACGTTCAACAACCAACAGAAGTGACTTGTTGTGACGCAGTGCGGCAACCTCAGCAACCCGTTAAGGAGTTGTCTGTACGACCCAGACAGTCTAGACAGATTCGGGTTGTCACTGTACTTCCTCGCTTGCCCATGATTGACAGTTCACAGACTGTGCAGCAGTATCATGATCTTGTGTCCGGCTCCGTCAGACGACTGGCTTTTAAGAGCTCCCACAAGTCGTCGCTGTCTGGAGATTTTCAAATGGACTATGGATCTGACCAAGGAACTGGGCCTCCTGGTCAATTTTGAGGAGTCTCAGCTCGTTCCATCCCAGACCATTGTCTCCTTGGGTATGGATCTTCAGAGTCGAGCTTTTCGGACTTGTCCGTCGGCCCCAAGGATCTTCCAAGCCCTAGAATGCATCCAGAGCATGCTGAGAAGGAACCGATGCTTAGTCAGGCAGTGGATGAGTCTAACAGGGACACTTTCATCGCTGGCCCTGTTCATCGAGTTAGGGAGACTCCACCTCCGCCCCCTTCAGTATCATCTAGCTGCTCACTGGATAAAGGACATGACGCTAGAGACGGTCTCAGTTCCTGTTTCCGAAGAGATGAGGTCTACTCTAACGTGGTGGAAGAACAGCATTCTTCTCAAGGAAGGTCTACCATTGGCTGTTCAGACCCCCGACCACCGTCTCTTCTCGGACGCATCGGACACGGGCTGGGGTGCGACACTGGACGGACAGGAATGCTCGGGAACATGGAATCAGGAGCAAAGGACACTTCACATCTATTGCAAGGAGTTGTTGGCAGTTCATCTGGCCTTGATAAACTTCAAGTCCCTCCAGCTAAACAAGGTGGTGGAGGTGAACTCCGACAACACCACAGCCTTGGCTTACATCTCCAAGCAGGGAGGGACTCATTCGAGGAAGTTGTTCGAGATCGCAAGGGACCTCCTCATTTGGTCAAAAGATCGAAAGCTCACGCTGGTAACGAGGCTCATTCAGGGCGATATGAATGTCATGGCAGATCGCCTCAGCCGGAAAGGTCAGGTCTTCCCCACAGAGTGGACCCTTCACAAGAATGTTTGCAGCAGACTTTGGGCCCTGTGGGGTCAGCCAACCATAGATCTATTCGCTACCTCGATGACCAAGAGGCTCCTCTTGTATTGTTCTCCGATTCCAGACCCAGCAGCAGTTCGCGTGGATGCCTTTCTGCTGGATTGGTCCCATCTCGACCTGTATGCATTCCCGCCGTTCAAGATTGTCAACAGGGTACTTCAGAAGTTCGCCTCTCACAAAGGGACACGGCTGACGTTGGTTGCTCCCCTCTGGCCCGCGAGAGAATGGTTCACCGAGGTACTGCAATGGCTGGTCGACGTTCCCAGGACTCTTCCTCTAAGAGTGGACCTTCTGCGTCAACCTCACGTAAAGAAGGTACACCCAAACCTCCACGCTCTTCGTCTGACTGCCTTCAGACTATCGAAAGACTCTCAAGTGCTAGAGGCTTTTCGAAGGAGGCAGCCAGAGCGATTGCCAGAGCAAGGACGACATCCACTCTCAGAGTCTATCAGTCTAAATGGGAAGTCTTCCGAAGCTGGTGCAAGGCCAATGCAGTTTCCTCAACCAGTACCACTGTAACCCAGATTGCTGACTTCCTGTTACATCTAAGGAACGTAAGATCCCTATCAGCTCCTACGATCAAGGGTTACAGAAGTATGTTGGCAGCGGTTTTCCGCCACAGAGGCTTGGATCTTTCCTCCAACAAAGATCTACAGGACCTCCTTAGGTCTTTTGAGACCTCAAAGGAATGTCGGTTGTCCACTCCAGGCTGGAATCTAGACGTGGTCCTAAGGTTCCTAATGTCATCAGGATTTGAACCGCTCCAATCAGCCTCTTTTAAGGACCTCACATTAAAAACTCTTTTCCTCGTGTGCTTAGCAACAGGTAAAAGAGTAAGTGAGATCCACGCCTTCAGCAGGAACATAGGTTTCACATCTGAAACGGCTACATGTTCCTTGCAGCTCGGTTTTTTGGCTAAAAACGAGCTTCCTTCCCGTCCTTGGCCTAAGTCGTTCGAGATCCCAAGCCTGTCCAACATGGTGGGGAACGAACTGGAGAGAGTACTTTGCCCAGTTAGAGCTCTTAAGTACTATCTAAGAAGGTCAAAACCATTACGAGGACAATCAGAAGCCTTATGGTGTGCTATCAAGAAGCCTTCTCTACCAATGTCTAAGAACGCAGTTTCTTACTACATCAGGCTTCTGATTAGAGAAGCAAATTCTCATCTGAAGGAAGAAGACCTTGCTTTGCTGAAGGTAAGGACACATGAAGTGAGAGCTGTGGCTACTTCAGTGGCCTTCAAACAGAACCGTTCTCTGCAGAGTGTTATGGATGCAACCTATTGGAGAAGCAAGTCAGTGTTCGCATCATTCTATCTCAAAGATGTCCAGTCTCTTTACGAGTACTGCTACACCCTGGGACCATTCGTAGCAACGAATGCAGTAGTAGGCGAGGGCTCAGCCACTACATTCCCATAATCCCATAACTTTTTAACCTTTCTCTTGAATACTTTTTATGGGTTGTACGGTCGGCTAAGAAGCCTTCCACATCCTTGTTGATTTGGCGGGTGGTCAATTCTTTCTTGAGAAGCGCCGAGGTTAAAGGTTGTGATGAGGTCCTTTAGTATGGGTTGCAGCCCTGTATACTTTAGCACCTTTGAGTTGATTCAGCCTCCCAAGAGGAACGCTGCGCTCAGTAAGGAAGACGATCTTATTAAAGGCAGAGTAACGGTTCAAGTCGACTTCCTTACCAGGTACTTATTATTTCATTGTTATTGTGGATAACTGATTATATGAAATACGGGATACTTAGCTATCCTTTAGTCTTGTACACTGGTTTTTCACCCACCCCCCTGGGTGTGAATCAGCTACATGATTATCGGGTAAGTTTAATATTGAAAAATGTTATTTTTATTAATAAAATAAATTTTTGAATATACTTACCCGATAATCATGATTTAATCGACCCTCCCTTCCTCCCCATAGAGAACCAGTGGACCAAGGAATAATTGAGGAGGTGTCAACAAGAAGTACTTGAGTACCTGGCCACAGGTGGCGCTGGTAAATACACCCCCTTCTAGTATTGTGATAGCTGGCGTATCCCTCCATAGAATTCTGTCGGGCAACGGAGTTGACAGCTACATGATTATCGGGTAAGTATATTCAAAAATTTATTTTATTAATAAAAATAACATGTTAACCCTTTTACCCCCAAAGGACGTACTGGTACGTTTCACAAAACTCATCTCTCTACCCCCATGGACGTACCGGTACGTCCTTGCAAAAAAATGCTATAAACATTTTTTTTTCATATTTTTAATATTTTTTTCGAGAAAATTCAGGCATTTTCCAAGAGAATGAGACCAACCTGACCTCTCTATGACAAAAATTAAGGCTGTTAGAGCAATTTAAAAAATATATACTGCAAAATGTGCTGGGGAAAAAATAACCTCTTGGGGGTTAAGGGTTGGAAATTTCCAAAGAGCCTGGGGGTAAAAGGGTTAAAAGGTTGAACAGCAAGACATAATGAAGGAAGAGGGAACTGAAGTAAAGTAGGGACAACTTTGAATACTTTATAGAGTTGCAGATTATTACATCATCGAGATATATCTTCGAGAATATCTTCATCCCACGAGGTTAAAAATTGACTAAGTGCCCGACACCTGGATTATCTTGCTTAATGGTTCCATCAATACAAGAGGAGCAACAAATAGAAAGGAATATTTTATGCTGAAAGGAATGTGAAAGATACAGTTGTGCTCTCTGAAATAATAGGCGGACAATAAAACCTTCTACTTTCCTCTTGGTAAGGGTAGAAGAGACTCTTTAGCTATGGTAAGCAGCTCTTCTAGGAGAAGGACACCCCAAAATCAAACCATTGTTCTCTAATCTTGGGTAGTGTCACAGCCTCTGTACCATAGGGAAAATATAAACCAGCATTGAGGCCGTTGAGGTTATTGTAAACGCGAATGATATTTGGTTAAAACCAAGCAGTTGCAGTATGAAGGGAAAGAGCTGGAAAGTTAGACAACAAGAAAGTGAAACAGAAAACGGGAATGGTGATATAGGACACGAAGCAAGTGAAAATAAGGACAGAAGGAACTCTGTAAGGATATACATACATACATATACCAAGGCACTTCCCCCAATTTTGGGGGGTAGCCGACACCAACAATGAAACGAAACAAAACAAAAAGGGGACCTCTAACATAGAGAGTAGAGGTCCCTGTAAGGATATAAGTCATTGTAAACATTAATGGTGATATAGGACACGAAGCAAGTGAAAATAAGGACAGAAGGAACTCTGTAAGGATATACATACATACATATACCAAGGCACTTCCCCCAATTTTGGGGGGTAGCCGACACCAACAATGAAACAAAACAAAAAGGGGACCTCTAACATAGAGAGTAGAGGTCCCTGTAAGGATATAAGTCATTGTAAACATTATAGTGTATTTTCTGAATCTCTTCAATACATCTAGGTTGAAGTTTTACGAGGGTAAGTCGACCTATTTTTCAACGCAAAGAACAGGATGTAACGATATCGCTTATCATTCTGTCACGTTCAGGATGTTGATTGTGCTTATATCAAACTGACAACTTGTGACATCCATATCGCAGTGAAGGCCAAGGAGCAAATTCAACCATAAATGAAAATACGTTAACAACACAAGCGACCTGTCAAAGAGACGAACATAAGTATAAATAATCGGTAAATAATCTCCCTTCATGACATTAACCCTTTTACCCCCAAAGGACATACTGGTACGTTTCATAAAAGCCATCCCTTTACCCCCATGGACGTACCGGTACGTCCTTGCAAAAAAATGCTATAAAAATTATTTTTTTCATATTTTTGATAATTTTTTGAGAAAATTCAGACATTTTCCAAGAGAATGAGACCAACCTGACCTCTCTATGACAAAAATTAAGGCTGTTAGAGCAATTTAAAAGAAATATACACCAAAATGTGCTGGGAAAAAAGTAACCCCCTGGGGGTTAAGGGTTGGAAATTTCCAAAGAGCCTGGGGGTAAAAGGGTTAAAACATTGAAGTTTATTAATCTTTATATGACAGATCGGTGTACTAGAATGGAACACCCCAATACACTGCAGGTGCGCGAAAGGAAATTCTTCGTTAGTACATCCGATTTGATAAATTCCAATCTTACATGCTAACTCTTGTGCCCTCAAAGTCTGGGTTGTATTACATGTAATAACTCATTTTCCTACTGTATATTATTCCTATATACAGTATACAATTCCTATATACAGTATACAGGGTAATGACCTGAAATAAATTAAATAGCAAACTTAACAGTATTTAAAGTTAATGTCTAACTACAGTATACGGTTGCGGTTTTTTTTTTCTTGGGGTGAACTGATGTTTAATTTATCCTAAGAATTCTCTTGAGAGAGAGAGAGAGAGAGAGAGAGAGAGAGAGAGAGAGAGAGAGAGAGAGAGAGAGAGAGAGAGAGAGAGAGAGAGAGAGAGAGAGAGAGAGAGATGTCTTCTATTCTGCAACACATATAATGTGTACAATTAAAATTATTTATTTGTTTCAGTAATCTATATTCTTTCCTTGTCTTAGAATTTAAGGTATGTGGCACTCCATTCCAATAATGGTTTAATAAATCGAGCTTTTCCATTTATTATTATTATTATTATTACTATCCAAGCTACAACCCTAGTTGGAAAAGCAAGATGCTATAAGCCCAGGGGCTCCAACAGGGAAAAATAGCCCAGTGAGGAAAGGAAATAAGAAAATAAATAAATGAAGAGAACAAATTAACAATAAATCATTCTAGAATAAGTAACAACGTCAAAACAGACATGTCATATATAAACTATTAACAACATCAAAAACAAATATGTCATAAATAAACTATAAAAGACTCATGTCCGCCTGGTCAACAAAAAAGCATTTGCTCCAACTTTGAACTTTTGAAGTTCTACTGATTCAACCACCCGATTAGGAAGATCATTCCACAACTTGGTCACAGCTGGAATAAAACTTCTAGAGTACTGCGTAGTATTGAGCCTTGTGATGGAGAAAAATTCCTACAGGAGGGGAAACAGATAGAAATGAAAATTTTATGCTGAAAGGGAATGTATAGATATAGTTGTGCTCTCTGAAATAATAGATGGACAATAAAACCTTCTACTTTCCTCTTGGTAAGGGTAGAAGAGACTCTTTAGCTATGGTAAGCAGCTCTTCTAGGAGAAGGACACTCCAAAATCAAACCAGTGTTCTCTAGTCTTGGATAGTGTCACAGCCTCTGTACCATGGTCTTCCGCTGTCTTGGGTTAGAGTTCTCTTGCTTGAGGGTACACTCGGGCACACTATTCTATCCAATTTCTCTTCCTTTTGTTTTGTTAAAGTTTTTATAGTATATATAAGAAATATTCATTTTAATGTTGTTACTGTTCTTAGGATATTTTATTTTTCCTTGTTTCCTTTCCTCACTGGGCTATTTTCCCCGTTGGAGGCCCTGGGCTTATAGCATCCTGCTTTTCCAACTAGGGTTGTAGCTTAGCAAGTAATAATAATACTGAGTTTTTTTTAGCAGTATAGGAATAAAGTTTGTAACTTCATTTATAAAACAAGCTCTACGATGAACTAATGCTGTATAAGAGAGACAGTTAAGTCACTTCCCTATAAATTATTCGTATCGATGTATAGCATCACATCCAAAACAGAGGTCTGACTTTGAATCCCCAGTACTGTATTGTAAACAGCTTACCGTGATGTTTATCATCATCATCATCACGTTCAGGGAATCTCCTATGATTCTTCTTCTTCATGATCCAGGAAGGAACATGAGGATGGTCAACTATCTGTATTACTGCCTCTTAAGAGAAATTGCATCGATTTGTTCGTTTTAATTCTAAAAGGGTTTGATAATCCTGACTCGCTAATTTATCAGTTATCTTTCTAAAGCTCAAACTAGTGGTTTTTAGAAGCAGTACAGATACTGCAAATTCCATCCTTTCCTTTGGAACTCCAAGTTTCAATTATATATTTGAAGGTAACTCATGAATGGCAGAGGCAAGGGACAGTGACAATGCCATAGAGACTAACCATGTACAGTACAGCATACATACGATCAGTACTCAAAACCCCTCTCCACCCAAGGCAGGACCAGGGAAGGCCAAGCAACAGCTGTTGATGACTCAGAAAGTAGACTTATAGCTTCCCCTCACCCCCATCCTTAGCTCACAAGGATGGTAAGGTTGCAGACACTAGAAGAAACTATCCAGCTTGAGTGGGACTCGAACCCCAGTCCTGCAGATTGCCAGACAGAGATATTTCCAATTGTAGGTAGTAGGTTGACCAAGACACCGGTCACCCGTCGAGATACTACCGCTAGAGTTATGGGGTCTTCTGACTGGCCAGACAGTGCTACATTGGATCCTTCTCTCTGGTTACGGCTCATTTTCCTTTTGCCCACACACGCACCGAATAGTCTGGCCTATTCTTTACATATTCTCCTCTGTCCTCATACACCTGAGAACACTCAGAGTACCAAACAATTCTTCTTCACCCAAGGGGTTACTGCACTGTAATTGTTCAGCGGCCACTTTCCTCTTGGTAACGGTGGAAGAGACTCTTTAGCTATGGTAAGCAGCTCTTCTAGGACACTCCAAAATCAAACCATTGATCTTTATTCTTGGGTAGTGCCATAACCTTCCACTGCCTTGGGTTAGAGTTCTCTTGCTTGAGGGTACACTCTGGCACACTATTCTATAATATGTCACTTCTTGTTTTGTTAAGTTTTTATAGTTTATGTAAGAGATATTATTTTAATGTTACTGTTATTAAAATATTTCATTATTCCTTGTTTCCTTTCCTCACTGGGTTATTTTCCCTGTTGGAGCCCCTGGGCTTATACCATCCTGCTTTTCCAACTAGGGTTGTAGCTTAGCAAGTAATAATAATAATAGGCTAATCACATACTGTATATGCTTTTCATACCGACCCTATTATATCCAAGGACTAATTTGTATACTGTATATAGTTTTACATACAAAGAGCATAGCAAAACACTTTTGAATTTCTTTACCAAAGGTAAAATGAATGAGAGTAATACCCCCATTTATTACTCTCCTTCATCTGTCTCTAATAAAACATACAATGACAGACATAGGTGTAAAAATTTTAAAACAAATCCCCAGCCAACCGTGATCTCTCACCAAGCAGTGAATTTTGATAAATGTGAGAATTTCAAAATATTTTAAATAAAATTATACTAAAAAAAAACTAAAGTACAGAAGTGGTAATAGAGATTGGACATCTAATAAAATATGGATTAGGTTGAAATAAAAAAGAAGTCTGCTGCAGAGTTAAATCTGAGTCTACTGTCTTAATAATTTCTTCTGTAAAGTTAACATTTTGAAAAGTTGAGAGATTGTTGCTACTTAGACCAAAGATTGTCATTACACCATCCATCTTGTCAAATGGGTCTTGAGTATACGTAATATACTATACAGATAAACATATCTTCATTTGCAAGTATATATTCCTTCAGGTCATGTAATAAGGGAATCCCATATAGAAAACTCTGGTCAACCAAAACAGACAGACAAATAAATTGTGCCAATCGCTATCTAATCTTCTCATGTACCAGCTGATAAGAGTATTATTCAAAACTTCGGCTGCTGGTATGCTCCCAAATGCTATCTCATTTGTTAGGAAGTGACCCTCCCGGGCTGGTGTTAAACCTTTTCCGCTCGGGTTTTTACCCACTTGGTTTAAATCATTTGCTATTTGAGGCAAAAACTGTCCTGTAATCTATCATTATTTTAACTGACTTCTCAGTAGAACTTAATTGAACATAATACCTGTAATTTAATATTTAATGAGTCCTATTAACGGTATCCTATTTGTTGATCTTGCTTGTAGAGCATCTAATATTTTAATGCTTGGGAGGAATCTGTTAGGGGGAGAAGATCGAGAGAGAGGCAGAGAATTACATAGCTAGATAAGGTGAAGATGTTTGGTGGAAGAGGATGCCTTTGATTGAAGGCACTGGAGAGGGCGCATCACGCAATCAACCCCTTAATGTAGGGATAACGGTGGAGAAGATTTTAATGCCCTTCCAGGGTTATGGTAGACTATTGGAAACATCCCTGCCTGTCTATCTACTAACAGGGGTCTGAGACCCATTTGAGCTCGATAGTTTCTCGTAGTGTCCGCAACCTTACCGTACTTGTGAGCTAAGGATGAAGGGTCTGGGAGAGCCTATATATCTACCTGCTGAGTTATAAGCAGCCATTGCCTGGCCCTCCCTGGGGAGGGTCTTGGGTGCTGATCATATGGAAACTTGTATATCTGTTATAAGCAGCCATTGCCTGGCCCTCCCTGGAGAGGGTCTTGGGTGCTGATCATATGTATACCAGTATATGGTCAATCTCTAGGGCACTGTCACTGTCCCTTGCCTCTGCCATTCATGAGTGACCTTTAAACCTTAAACCTGAGATGGCTCTTGGGCCCCATATTACAAATGGGGTCTTAAAACCAAAAGAGAGAAAGGGAGAGACTCACTCTATAGGTTGGGTACACACATAAGGAGGTGGGGTCCCCTCCTGTATAGGGATTCAGACCTTACACTATATACACATCATCTTTAATAAGTCATTGAAAGCAATGATGCCAGATCTGACTTGGAATTGAATATGAGGTGCCAGGCTGGTTTGTAATCCTGACCTACATGGGGGGCGACTGAAATGATCGTTGATACTACATCTAGGTTAACCCTTTTACCCCCACCATAAGGTTAAATTTCGAGCACATTTTGCTATATAATTTTTTTAAATTGCTCTAACAAACTTAATTTTTGTCCTAGAGAGGTCAGGTTGGTCTCATTCTTTTGGAAAATGCCTGAAGTTTCTCGTAAAATTATCAAAAATATGTAATTAACAGTGTTCTGCAAGAACGTACCGGTACGTCCTTTGGGGGTGAAATGGTTAATCAGATGGGGTAAAAAGTAACCCGTCTTATTTATTTTGAGGTAATTTGGTACATTGGAAAGCGCAAGCAATTTTAGGTGTTCCGGTAGTTTATAATCTTAATATCAGTTCCAAGGATGTGGTTGAACCGAAGGTCAAAAGGTTTCACGTTTAAATGGAAGGAGTTAGAGGGAAAGAGGGGTCTCAAGAACTTACTACGGCAGTCAATCTGAAGAGATGAATTTCAAAATAATTCACGATGAAAAAAATACAAGAATTTATCAAGTCTTTTATTGAACTGGCCAATAGTGGTACTGTTCACAAACTTAACTAGAGGGGTACTCAGTACATCACAGACGTCCGTGGCAGCTTATTTCTCGACCTTGACCTTAACATGTATTAATTGGCATGGATTTTCATACACTCAAATATGAACCAAGTTTGAAGTCTCTGTGACAACGATGTCCAAACTTTTGGCTGATTACGTGAATTGGACATTTTGCTTGATGGTGACCTTGACCTTCCAAAACTTAATCATTTCAAACATTTCACATTACAATTAATCCCTGCAAGTTTCATTACTCTACAATTAAAATTGTGGTCAGGAAGCTGTTCACAAACAAACGCATACACAAACAAGGTATAAAACATAACCTCCTTCCAACTACGTTGGCAGAAGTAACTAGATACCTGTTCTAGGATGAGGTTATATAGAATGTGAAGATGCTTGTAAACCTTTTAAGCACATTTCTGTTCATTGGCTTGAGATTGGTGTTTACGAAGAGCATATAGATTTCATGGCTTTATTTCCATGAGTTCGTCTCTTATTTGATGCTTAGTTTGGATTGTATTACATGTAATAACTCTGTATATTATTCCTATATACACTATACAATTCCTATATACAGTATACAGGGTGGTAACCTGAAGTAAATCAAATAGCAAACTTAACAGTATTTAAAGTTAATGTCTAACTACAGTATATGGTTGCGGTTTTTTTTTCTTTAGGTGAACTGATGTTTAATTTGTCCTAAGAATTTTCTTGAGAGAGAGAGAGAGAGAGAGAGAGAGAGAGAGAGAGAGAGAGAGAGAGAGAGAGAGAGAGAGAGAGAGAGAGAGAGAGAGAGAGAGAGAGAGAGAGAGAGAGAGAGAGAGAGAGAGAGAGAGAATGTCTTCTATTCTGTAGCACATATAATGTGTACAATTAAAATTACAAATGCATTTGCTAAAATAAAAGAAAAAATACTTAAATAAAACTTAGTAACCACAAGATTAGCCTTAATATTCAATCTCCAATCCTCAAGAAAACCTCCTTATGTGGTAGATTTTATAACATAAGTCTCCATAGGAACTTTCTTCAGTTCAGAATATTAATCGACCTTCCTTGTAATAAAATTTTGAGCTAAGGCACCACGCCTTAGCTCTTCTTTGATGATCGTCTATCAATAGTTTTCATCTTCAGAAAATAGAAGATCCAGTAAAGCCAAGAGAGAAATGTGTGTATAGTGGCGTATCCTTTCGCACTACTACACTATTCCCAATTCTATCAGGTGTGGCAGGATTTGCCAGAAAGCTTCCCGAAGATTTAGCAGTACCGTAGGTATTTTTGTGTTTTTGAGTTATAAAGCATCTTTCAAAGATGATAAAATCATCGAAGACGTAGACACACAGGCATATAGAGTACTGCCAGTCCTAGGAAAATTTAATAACTATATAAAGTGAAAGTGATGATGATGATGATATTGCTAGGAAGGAGGTAACAGCACATTACAAATTAAAGTGATGATGATGATGATATTGCTAGGAAAGAGGTAACGGCACATTACAAATTCAATGATAAAACATAAAAAACTCTTGGATATCCGTGAGTCAGCGAATATCACTTGATGACTCGGCAGGAAAACGTGAGAAATAATCCGAGTTAGAAGGACTGGACCAAGCCAGGTCACCCTTGACTCAATCCAAGTCGGATCCTCGGTACTGATAAGATGGGATTTTTTCAAAAGGTGATCTCTGAAAGAACTCTAGAAGAGGCATGGAAAAAGAAGATAGAAGATGTAAGCATAATGAATATGTCTGCAGATACTTAGTAATGTTTAGATGATCTTTTTTACAAGATGATCTCTGAAAGAACTCTAGAAGAGGAAGGGAAAAAGAAGCTAGAAGACATAAGCAAAGAGAATGTATGAAAGTGTTAGTGGGAAAGAATAACGTTTCAGGAACTCTAAACTGAAACTTGGTCATTGTTGGATAATTAAAAAACCAGAAGGCATTGTAAAAAGTACAATGATCTGGGGTTGCTCATTTGCACTTAGTCCAGAAGAGGAAGGCATTGTAAAAAGTACAATGATCTGGGGTTGCTCATTTGCACTTAGTCCAGAAGAGGAAGGCATTGTAAAAAGTACAATGATCTGGGGTTGCTCATTTGCACTTAGTCCAGAAGAGGAAGGCATTGTAAAAAGTACAATGATCTAGGGTTGCTCATTTGCACTTAGTCCAGAAGAGGAAGGCATTGTAAAAAGTACAATGATCTGGGGTTGCTCATTTGCACTTAGTCCAGAAGAGGAAGGCATTGTAAAAGGTGCGATGATCTGGGGTTGCTCATTTGCACTTAGTCCAGAAGAGGAAGGCATTGTAAAAAGTACAATGATCTGGGGTTGCTCATTTGCACTTAGTCCAGAAGAGGAAGGCATTGTAAAAAGTACAATGATCTGGGGTTGCTCATTTGCACTTAGTCCAGAAGAGGAAGGATTAAGTACTTCATCTGAATTCCTCTACCGTTCTTCGATCTCGGATTACAAATCCGTACAGACTGAGTTTGGATTGCGGTGGGGTAAAAGCTTTGCACTTCAAGGAATTGGACCAAACACATGTATTGAAGCTTGTGAGGATGGATTTGATTCTATGATGCACTGGCAAACATCATTATTGTTGACAGACGATAAATTATTATCGCTATGAAAAATATTAGTGGATGGTAGCCTAGGGTTTAAAGCTGAACAGGTTGGGCTAGGAATTCTGTTGGCATTGGTCTTATAATCACTTACCAATTAATTATGAGAGGAAATGGGAGCAGTGAATTGCACTAAAGAGGAAAAGCGGTTCCATAATATAAGCTGAGATACAAGCCTACCTATTTTATCCCTAACATATGTCTGTCTATTCCCAGTCTGAGCACTAACTTCTATTTCGTCACTCAAATCAATTAGCTCAACTAAAATTTTTCCTGATTTACTATCTTCTCTCATCTTACATTAAGAGTCACTATCGTCAACCAATTTAGAAACTAACTATAAGGTTTTCTGAAGAATCTGCACATTCCGAACATTCGAGCTTTTAATTACATTGACGGCCCCTAAAAAAAAACAAAAGGAATGTGGATCCTCATCCTCTAGAAGAGAATTATTCACTTAACATATTGAACACAAACAAATATAAAACTTGCGAAAGTCATGCATAGATATTCTTTATGTATCTAAAACATGGAGGCATTAAATAAAGACTCAAATATACTAATCGTGCTGAATGGAGGTTGGTGGATCTAAGCACTAAAATGATGACAAAAATGGAGGCGTCAACAAGCCAATATGGTTTACCATAGAGCACCACAGGTGACACTGACAAACCAATAACATACCAAGGAGTAATTAATTTGGTTGAAGGAGAGAGAACTCGGGCCAGGAATGATGGTGAACTAAAGAGAAGATTCATTGGAATAATGTATGATGTCCTGGAGAACACCTGAATGATTGAGGTAGCCTTTTCCCTCTGGTTGTGCCACTTCTTTGGCCCTGGGCTAACTTGAAGAAGAAGGGTCTTCTTGAGAAATTTTAGGTTATTCTCTTGATGAACAAACATCAAAACCAACATTCGTGTTAACGGGAACATTGTAGTGTAATTGACAGTCAATGTGACCACTCCGATCCAGATGTTACTAGATTCCATTCTTGTTGTGGCAGTGCACATGAGCTTCCATCATGAAAAATACAATGTACAAGGCTGCTATGGAACGATATTAAGAAGTCCTATTTACAAAAGGCATGGGATAAAGTTCTGGTCTGCTGTATGCAATGGGATAATGAGGATAAATAGGACTTAGTGGGCTTTAGAACAAGAAAACCACTGTGGGTTTCCCAGTCCCTAATACCCTGAGCTAACTGACAGAGAAGGATACTCTAAAGGTGCAACAAGAACGCCAAAACGATTTGAGAGATGGCTGGTGAGGAAACAAGATCGTGATCAACCCTCAAGCTCTAGAAGAGATAAAGGAAGACGACAAAAGCGATGGAGGGACATAGAAAAGCAAAGTGATGCTGGGGAGCTAACGTTCAGAATACTTAACCCTTTCACCCCCAAAGGACGTACCGGTACGTTCTTGCAAAACACTGTTAATTACATATTTTTGATAATTTTATGAGAAACTTCAGGCATTTTCCAAAAGAATGAGACCAACCTGACCTCTCTAGGACAAAAATTAAGCCTGTTAGAGGAATTTTAAAAAATTATATAGCAAAATGTGCTCGAAATTTAACCTTATGGTGAGGGTAAAAGGGTTAGAGAGGTTCATTGAAATAAAAAGTGATGTGGAAGACAGCATCAGAGATGGTTTCATTTTAACAGCTCAGGAAGTCATGAAGTACTTTGACAAATACAAGTCTATCCAGGGTAAGAAAGCAGGTTTCGTTAAAGAGATCTATTTCATACTTGTACAGGAAACCTGCTATAAAGAAAGGCCTCTACCACCTCATCTGTCCCTCCCTACCCACTGCCTGAAATAGCCCTCCACTCTGGACCAGACCCTATTACCCGGACAGTTCAACTTCCTAGAACTAGAGGACACCAGGCTCAAGACCGACGATGATTCCGAGCCCTTAGGACTTGATGAACGAGACATTTGATGCAGATCTAGAGGGCCCTTTTCTACAGCACATCGTTCCAAGCTGTTGCCTCGAGTCTCCAAACAACTCTAGTTCACTACATCGTGTTATTCACAGAATAGAGTTACAAGAATAATTACCATGATAACAGAAGCACTGTTAGGTTAACCCTTTTACCCCCAAAGGACGTACTGGTACGTTTCACAAAAGCCATCCCTTTACCCCCATGGACGTACCGGTACGACCTTGCAAAAAAAATGCTATAAAAATTTGTTTTTCATATTTTTTGATAATTTTTTGAGAAAATTCAGGCATTTTCCAAGAGAAAGAGACCAACCTGACCTCTCTATGACAAAAATTAAGGCTGTTAGAGCAATTTAAGAAATATATATGGCAAAATGTGCTGGGAAAAAAATAACCCCCTGTGGTTTAGGGTTGGAAATTTCCAAATACCCCGGGGGTAAAAGGGTTAAGAGATTTCAAATATTTTACATCAGAGAATCCCACAATTGACAATGATCGAATTATCACTAAACATTTAAGTGAGGAACTTCCCACTTTTCATAATCCAGAATGATGGGAAAGCTTGAGATAACCCTACTAGGATTTTTAGAAATTAGGGCCATAAGGCAAGCACTCCGGCCATGGAGGACACTTAGCAATGCCATGTAACCGAGGTAAAACCCTACAGTGGCAGTACGAAATGAAAAGTAGAAGAAGCTGGACAGCAGAGATGGAAAAAAGAAGCAGGAAAGGTCAAGTATAAATGGGTGAAAAGCGAATGCAACACTTTGCTCTTGCCAACAGTGCATCGTACGAGGAACACTGTCGGAACTAAACCCTTAAGGAGAGACAAGATTCAATTAACCTATGGTTGAATGATTATAAGGTACAGAAACTATAGTAAATTTCTTTTAATGGGGCGCATTTGCACAGACTCGCAGCGGTGCCCTTTAAGCTCGGAAAAGTTTCCTGATCGCTGATTGGTTAGAATTATCTTGTCCAACCAATCAGCGATCAGGAAACTTTTCCGAGCTAAAAGGGCACCGCTGCGAGTCGGTGCAAATCTGACTCGCTAAAAAAATTTAACTATAGTGTTCAAAATCCTTTCACTTATTAATTATTTGATTGGAAAGGAGTAAAGCTCAATAATAGATTGCAACCTTTTCATTATCAGTTACAGGATGTACTGTACAGTATCTTAATATAATAGAGTACAGTTTTCTTTTCAGGGAGGCCCTAGTTGTATGGATATACTTTAGACATATGAACACACATTTCGCTGTAATACTAATAGCAACAAATTATGCTTCGCAATAAAAGAAAAAGCTTCTGATTAACTAATAATACAATAGGAGTTGACAAATTGGAATACAGTACTGTATTAGTGATTATTCAAACAGGCTTTAATCCCAAGGATGTCAAATAATCATATCTCTACTGAAACCACTGAAGGAAGAACAGTAGGTTAAAAAATGAGATAATTAAAAAGATAAAAGAGAAATTGATGACAAGAATGAAACCAAAGTACCAAAAATAAAAAGGAGTTGAACAGAATATTAAAATAATGATTGTAGTATCTGTATTTTACGAGTCCATAGGTTATATATATAAGTAGTACAAAGAAGTACTGCAATCAAATGTAATCACAGACACTGCATGAGAGAGAGAGAGAGAGAGAGAGAGAGAGAGAGAGAGAGAGAGAGAGAGAGAGAGAGACTTAGCCTTATTTGCCTCATTCTATGTTTGGGTTCCCTCAGTATGAGGCACCTCGTATATTCACCAGAGAGTTGCTTATGCATCTTCCAGTCTTGGATGGTCTTGGATGCATCTTGACAGAGAGAGAGAGAGAGAGAGAGAGAGAGAGAGAGAGAGAGAGAGAGAGAGAGAGAGAGAGAGAGATGTGACCTTGTTAGAAGCCGCATTCAGAGACGTGTAGAAATGACATAGAAGAGTAGAATGAATAACAGAGTATTTAAAACCAATATTGTATGACCTAAAACAACCTTTTGTGGGAGTAAAAAAAAAAAAGTCAAGGAAAACGTCCAGTTGAAAAAGTGGCCATATAGATGATGTGAAAGAGGTATAACGCCGCTCTCACTCTGGTCAACTTTTTGCCGTCCGAAAACATTGTGCTTTCAAATAACTATAGGTAGATGTTTATGACTGCAAAAACCAATGAAGCACCACAAAAAGCAGATATCTATTGACAGAAAGTGACGTCCGGATGGTCACGACGTATGACGAGAAGGAAAGAGCAGCCTTTACTCAAGAACAGATTAGTTGTATGACAACCAATAGGGAAAACCATAACATCAGAGAAACGTTGAATCATACAGCACACAGGACATAACTAATAACTGTAGTCATTAAACTTCTTTCTGTAATTTTGGAAGACTGACAAAAGATATTCATAACCTCCATGAATGATATTTGGTAAAGAAGTTACACATAACTTAATAAGCATAAGACATAATTTAGTGTTATACAGTATAGATTATACATTTAGAAAAAAAACTTAACATTTCCCTAGTTCCTTAATATTTTGACGACATTAACTGCCAAAAGCACGACGGCAAATGGCACCGGCAACCATTAGGAACGGCATATGATCCAACTCCTATAATTTCTGGAGGTTATGAAATAGTTCAGCTCGTATCTCCCAATAAATACGGGAGCAGCTAGGTACTAGACACCACTATCTGGATTAGAATAATCATGACTTGCACAATCACAAAAATATGTGCATCTCTTCCCCTACACTTTGCTGTGGAATAGCTGGCATAAATATGAATAATATATAGCCACGTCATTGGAAAGGTAACTCGTCATTTTTTATCTCATTTAGGTCCAAACTGATACCAACTCGAAGGTTTTAAAAATAGTCGAGACAAATAAGGCGTAGATTTCTACTTCGTGAATCATGAGTTTGAAAACGGCTCGGGTTCAACATAACCCAATTAAACGACTCGCCTTAGAGAAAGAGGGTAAGGATTGTGGGTGCCCGTGGGCAAGTTGCTTAAGGCACATACTGCATATTTATAGAACCGATTTTGATCCCAAGCTATACCAAACAGTTGTTTGTTTAGACCCCTCTAAATTAGTATAATTATTTCCTGAAGTCAAGGCAAAAGGTGTGTTGGTCGCAAGCTCACCGCTTGGGATTCAATGAGCTACTACTTGGCTTAATTCCTTAAAACTCCTCTGGCAACCTCTTCTCCATTCAATATGGAAAGAAACGTATGTGGTAATGTCCCTGATTCGTGATCGCCAGACTGGGGTTCGAGTCCTGCTCAAACTCGTTAGTTCCTTTGGTCGCTGCAACCTCCCCATCATTGTAAGCTAAGGATGGGGTGTTTGGGGGAGTCTACAAGATCTACCTGCTGAGCCATCAGCAGCCATTGCCTGGCAATCCCTGGTCCTAGCTTGGGTGATTAGGGGGCTTGCACGCTGATCATATGTATATATGGTCAGTCTCTAGGGCATTGTCCTGCTTGGTAAGGCAATGTCACTGTCCCTTGCCTCTGCCATTTATGAGTGGCCTTTAAACCTTTAAACCAATAAAGGATAGGTCCCAACTGAGTGTGATATGTTTCATATCAAACAAGCCAAAACATCTTATTCGTTCTGTTTGCTTTAACTATTTAAAAAAACTAATTCTATAGATATGAATATTATTGCCATTGACATGAGCATAAGATGCACTTTTACTTTAACCCTTTTACCCCCAAAAGGATGTACTGGTACGTTTCAGAAAAGTCATCCCTTTACCCCCATGGATGTACCGGTACGTTCTTGCAAAAAAATGCTATAAAAATTTTTTTTCCATATCTTTTTATAATTTTTTGAGAAAATTCAGGCATTTTCCAAGAGAATGAGACCAACCTGACCTCTCTATGACAAAAATTAAGGTTGTTAGAGCAATTTAAAAAATATATACTGCAAAATGTGCTGGGAAAAAAATATCCCCCTGGGGGTTAAGGGTTGGAAATTTCCAAATAGCCGGGGGGGGGGGGGGGGGGTAAAAGGGTTAAATGACTTTTGTTAGGATAGTTTTTGTAATACAGGACTGTAAACAGTACAAATTAAATTAGTCATATTCATTCGGTTTTATAGATTGAAAGACTAATTTAAGTACTGTACATTGGCTATAAAGCTTGTCCAAAAATAGGGTTTGCTGGGGCAGCTGTACTGTATAGGAATGATACACACAGTACAGGTACAGTCAACACGATCAGTGTATTGTTTGCTTACCGTACAGTTATGTCATGTGCCGGCCGCTAATTTGTTGCATGACCCAATAGTTAATGCTGTGAAATGAAGGTGTACCTTACTTTTATACTTCGTGGAGTTAATGGTTTTCAGTTGATGGGGGTAAAGTATTAATCGTTTGTAAACATAAATAGGTGTGGCAAATACAGGGTTTATTATAGTATATACATTTACATTACTGTAATTAAGCTGGTTTGAAGACCTTGATAGCTTAACCCAGGCTATTTGGAAATTTCCAACCCTTAACCCCCTGGGGGTTATTTTTTTCCGGGCACATTTTGCTGTATATTTTTTTTAAATTGCTCTAACAGCCTTAATTTTTGTCATAGAGAGGTCAGGTTGGTCTCATTCTCTTGGAAAATGCCTGAATTTTCTCAAAAAATTATCAAAAATATGAAAAAAAAATTTTTTATAGCATTTTTTTGCAAGGACGTACCAATACATCCATGGGGGTAAAGGGATGGCTTTTGTGAAACGTACCAGTACGTCCTTTGGGGGTAAAAGGGTTAATCTTGAATTACTCAATCAAAGCGAGTTCAGCTATAGGAAAGCAAGATACGGTACTATTCCCCCGTACTCCACAACGGCGAGAGGTTATTAACATACCGAGATGCCTTTCTCACGAATTAAGAGTGCTTAAGTGATATCTATCAAGTTCTCATATCTGATTATCAGTTAACACTGATAAGTAAAAAACACACCCACCACAAAATTTGAACATAACGAAATAACTGTTGTGTTCCAACAGCTAAAAATTTGTCTAATAACAAAATCACAAACAGATACGTCAAACCACTATGATCGGTAAACAATCGTGTACTGTACTTTAAAAATACTGTACAATTAAGACTTTGTAGGTTTATTAAAGCAAGAAGCCACTAACGAGGAGTATTGCTGAACGAGGGTTTCATCCATGGTTAGGCAGTTAAAAGTAAGAAAGCGACATTGTCCTTAGTGTTACCTCTGGACAACTTTATACTCCGATAAAGAAGGCTTGCGAACAATACGCGAAAACCCACAGAAATCTATTACAATTCACGTATCAATATCTATAGTCAATTCTTTTTAGTGAGGCAGATTTGCACAGACTCGCAGGGGTGCCCCTTTAGCTCGGAAAAGTTTCCTAATAGCTGATTGGTCGGACAAGATAATTCTAACCCGTCAGATAGCAGGAAACTTTTCCGAGCAATAAGGGCACCGCTGTGGGTCAGTGCAAATGCGCCTCATTAAAAAAGATTGAGTATAGTTTTCTCTTCTATTCCTTTCAAGAATTTAAAAATAATAAACACTTCTTACCAATCTGTTTTCTTTTTATTTCAGTTTCTTGGTGTTGTATACATCTGTATATTTCTCATTCTTTCAATTCTTCTTTTACCTCAGTAACTTAAACCATTCCTTTTATCATTTAAAACTCAAAATCATGTATATTTCACTTTCATAAATGGCTGTTAGCTCAACTATTTTTCATACATTTCAGCATGGCCTACCAAAGCACTGATCCATTCATTCTTCAAAACCTACTACATTTTTCATTCACTCACCTGTTCTATTAACTCTCTTCTGTCATCCCATCACCATTCAACATTTTTACATCCAGATAAGCATTCACTGGTCCATCTATTTTTTATTCACTTGATCTAGTAACCATCCTCTAGAACCTAGATTGTATTTACTCTCAACTTTCTAACTTTAGAGCTCTCTAGTCTAGTTTCTCTTCCCTATTCCAAACTGGTCCAGTGGTATCTGCAAACACCAGCTTTTTCACCCTCCATTCTCACACGAAATCAGTCATCTCTCAAACACATACTCCAATGCAAGTTTCATTCCTATCACATTAACCTTTGATCTCCTGTAAGATTTTTTCTAGATCCACAAATGACGTATAAAACTGCTTCTCCTTCCCTTTCAGACTTCTGAGATACAAGTTTCGTAACACCTTCATTCATGCACACATTTCCTTGTCTAATCTCATACCGTTCTCCCCTTATCATTTCTTCTGTCACCTCTCTTACCTTTGAAATACAAAATCTTACCATACTTCTTCTTGGTATACCGGACAAGATAATGTTACGTACATATAATCTTTGCCCTCTATATCCCCTTTATCATACGCAAACCTCCCATCGCATATACCTTAGTCATCTTAGTCAATCCCTCAATCAACCTTTCATCTCGTCTCAATTGCAATGCTGTCAATTTCTGACACTCGCAGACTAAAAGCTTACCTGCTCTTCTTACGTTCTCAACTGTCACTCCCAAATGTAGTCTTAAATTTACGCTAACCATTTTGTAAGACTTATCCGTCAATTCAATTTCTCTGATATGGTTCTTGCGCTGGGGTACTGCTGTCAGTGCACCCCATGTCACGTACCATAGGCATTACTGAAGACTGAACAATCTTTGTAGTGACCTTTAATACCCTTGCTGTTAGCACTCCTCCAGTCTTCTACTTTACCTCTACAATAATACTAGGCTTTACGAGGGTTCTGACTCTCTTAAGTTGCTCATCCTTAACCCTTTTACCCCCATGGACGTACCGGTACGTCCTTGCAAAAAAATGCTATAAAAATTTTTTTTTTTCATATTTTTGATATTTTTGGGGGAAAATTCAGGCATTTTCTAAGAGAATGAGACCAACCTGACCTATCTATGACAAAAATTAAGGCTGTTAGAGCAATTTAAAAAGAAATATACTGCAAAATGTGCTGGGAAAAAAATAACCCCCTGGGGGTTAAGGGTTGGAAATTTCCAAATAGCCTGGGGGTAAAAGGGTTAAGTGTTCCACACCTGAAGGAAAAATATAAACGTAAAAGTATATATGCAGCATCGCTACTAAATATCCAACCCTAAAATTCTGTATGGCCTAACCTAGCATGCTGTATATTGTAATCCCTTGCAACTCCCTTTACCTAAACTAACCTAGGACATCGCATTCTACGCCATAAAGTATACTGAAGTACTGCATCTCTGAACGGTACACGGATAAAGTTATACCGTGCCACTAAACTTGGACGTCTGATTTTTTTTTTCCCTCCACCATCACAGGTAATGTGAGTTTGCCGAGGGCTGTTTCCATTCAGGAATATTAATTTTTTTTCCTTATTATTAGTCTTTAATACAGAACGTCCTCAACTTACAAGCTTAACCCTTTTACCCCCAGGCTCTTTGGAAATTTCCAAACCTTAACCCCCAAGGGGTTATTTTTCCCCCCAGCACATTTTGCAGTATATTTTTTTTAAATTGCTCTAACAGCCTTAATTTTTGTCATAGAGAGGTCAGGTTGGTCTCATTCTCTTGGAAAATGCCTGAATTTTCTCAAAAAATTATCAAAAAATATGAACACAGATTTTTATAGCATTTTTTTGCAAGGACGTACCGGTACGTCCATGGGGGTAAAGGGATGGGTTTTGTGAAACGTACCAGTACGTCCTTTGGGGGTAAAAGGGTTATCAGATTCCAATAAGCTGTTTATAAGTAAAATCTTATTAAATTTTGGCCTAGGGTAAGCATAACCCGACTCTTAAGTCCACGACTATGATTTCCAGGTAGATAAGTCTACTAAGTCTCACTTCATATAAAATAACAGGTTATTGCAAATGGTATTTTACTTATTGTATCAAATACTGTATAATATTTTATTACAGTACTGTATTTCTTTATCTTAGTACAGTATACAGTACGAACTTTTCATACAATATCAGAGATTTACGATTTCAGATGGATTTGTCTTTGTAAGTCGGGAACCGTCTCAGTCCGAATTTTAATGCAATCTACCTAAAACTGGCAGCTTGTTTTCCAATTCGACATCCTCTCAAGCTCGTCAAATTAACCTCTGCTCACTTCAAATAATCACGATATATCAGTAGTACCTAGCATCTAGCAGTACCAGCTGAACTCGGCTGAGTCCCTGGTTAGGCTGGAGGAACGTAGAGAGTAGAGGTCCCCTTTTTGTTTTGTTTCTTTTGTTGATGTCGGCTACCCCCCAAAATTGGGGGAAGTGCCTTTGGTATATGTATGTATGTATCAAATTGTAAATCGTTGTACCACAGTAGTCGCTTGTGAGGAGCAGCATTCGTAAATCCTTTTACCTCTTCCAGTTTCCGCAAAATGTTGGTACCAAATCAGTAGCTTATCAGTACTCTTCAAGTGCTTAGATACCGTGAGAACCTCTCTTGAAGTCGCCAATAGAAGTGTACATAAAAAGAGTGCGTGTTCGAGTACTGAAGGTTTTCAACTTACAAAATTAATAGAGTTCAAAGATACTGTTCATAAGTCAGATTTTGTTACATTTTGGCCTAACCTGAATTCCATGTCTATGATTTCCAGTAACAAAAGTAAAAAAAGTTGTGCTTCACGTGAAATAGATATCGGGTTATGACAAATATTATTTTGATTACTGTATTAACCCTTTTACCCCCGGGGTATTTGGAAATTTCCAACCCTTAACCCCCAGGGGTTATTTTTTTCCCCAGCACATTTTGCAGTATATTTTTTTTTAAATTGCTCTAACAGCCTTAATTTTTGTCATAGAGAGGTCAGGTTGGTCTCATTCTCTTGGAAAATGCCTTTATTTCCTCAAAAAATTATCAAAAATATGAAAAAAAAAATTTTGTATAGCTTTTTTTTGCAAGGACGTACCGGTACGTCCATGGGGGTAAAGGGATGGCTTTTGTGAAACGTACCAGTACGTCCTTTGGGGGTAAAAGGGTTATCAAGTTACTTCTAAAAAAAATTGTGTATACAGTAATTCATATACTCTATGTATATACAGTACGTACACACCTATACAGACAGTAGGTCCTTGGGTTAGGATGGAGAACCATTCCTACGACGTGTTGTAACTCGTTTAGATATTCAGTAAGTCAGGACACGTCTGAGTACAATACTGTACAAGTACGTACAAATCGAAGTCACTCGCCTAAGGTAAAGCAGTTAGAAAATCCTATAAGACATCTAAACACACTACATAACACGGAAACATAACAAGGGACTGTAACTAACACGTGGATAACATGAATACAAAATTATACCGAGACAACCGAACCTACTCCCAAGGCGGAGCGGGGAGAGGACGGAACTATGGGTGGCGGCATAAAGCGGGCCCAAAATGACGGAACTATGGGTGGCGGCATAAAGCGGGCCCAAAATAATGACTCATACACGAACGGGACCTATTAATAATGCTAGCTATATTAACAGTAACCACATAATAAAATAAAACGCAAATATCATCAAACGTAAATATCATAAACCCGTAGAAAGAGAGGGGGGAGGGATAACTCGTGAGCGTATAAAACGGAAAACGGGAAATCCACCTCTCTTACTCGAGATTAAGAAAGAAAACGAGAGAAAGGGTAACTCGTAACTGTAGCAACAGAAAACGAGAACTCCTCAAATTCCCTCATTTCGCAAATAAAAACTGTTGTAACCTACAGTCTTACTTATATACAATACTGCACGGCGTATCGCTCAAATCACGTCCACGTACTGTACTTGCAAAAATTCTGAACAAAGATCGTTCTAATCTCGTCCTGTGTAATTGCAAGTTACACCGTGTCGATTCTTGAAGTCATACTCAGTCGACAGTCTAAAAGTCTCTTCCAATAATACTGAGCAATATATCGCATGAGCTCATGTCTTGCATGTCAACTTATTAGTTGCTAATGAAAGGAATCGAACGTGTCATTATCATATCGCTAAACTTGATAGAGGTTTATTGCTATGTTCTTTGACATCATGAAAATGCATTTTTGTGCTTATATTTGTGGTGTAAATATATCAATCTGTCAATGAAATGGCCATATCACAGGTTAATAGTCAAAATCAAGAGCTATTAGTTATTCCTCAAAGGTGACCTACTTCAAGGTTCATCATCATCATCTCCTAAGCCTATTGACGCAAAGGGCCTCGGTCAGATTTTGCCAGTCATCTCTATTTTGAGCTTTTAAATCAATACTTCTCCATCCATTATCTCCCACTTCAACAAACGTTGTTCAAGAATATTTTGACAATTTTCTGCTTAAAACAAAATATATCTTTTAATGGGATGTTTAGTATGCTACTTATCAAAGCTTAACTGATCTAAAATTGGTAAACCTTTACTGTTGCACCGGCACTATGAAATATCGAGCCATCGCATTACTGCCTCGCCTAACATAGTAGTCAGTGTCCTTGTTCATTTTGATGTCCTCTCTAGGACGTCTTGTTCTTATAGTTAACCGAAGAATGTTTGAAGAATGTACTAGTAAATTTATGCTCCAAAAACAAACAGACATTAAAAAATAAAAAAGTGTTATTACAGTTAGAAAAATGATCAGAGTTTTTCGCAACATTCTATACGGTGGTTTGCCTTACCAATAAAATCATACGGGGAATAAAATAACCAATGAGTAGACACGGTACTTAATTTATTGACGAAGTGATACAGTACCGTAGCCATATATCAAGAAGTCGTTTGTATGCGCTAAGCAATGCACTATAGATAATGCATTATGCAGGTAACAATAATGTATATTGTATGTAAATTACTATGCAGATATATACAGTAACTTAACCCCAACTTAAATTGAATACCATAAATGGCCTAAATGCATATAAAATCTAGTCTTTAGACTATATATATATATATATATATATATATATATATATATATATATATATATATATATATATATATATATAGAGAATAAATAGAAAAATAAATCCTTATTTATCCTAAAATTAATCCTAGCCTATACATATATCCCTAAGCTAAGGTAGAATATAATATATAGCATATACAGTAGCCCTATAGACTAGACATTATTCTGTTCGCAATAGTTATACATTACTATAAAAATATGAATAAATTATGCATCCATAGTAAATATTGAATAAAATATAGGTCAGTTATGGCCTATATTTTTTTTTATTCTTGGAAATTTCTTTTATTATATATAGTTCAGGCCATTCTATTAGTACCCCTTTAAGCATTAAAAACTAGTTTTAATACTTTTAATGTCATTTCAAATTAAAATTTAATCGTTAATATTGATATATTTTTTATTAGGAAAAGATGGAGATAATTGATTATTAAATACTGATGTCTGAATTTCCAAGTCAGACAGACAGACAGACAGGTCTGCCTGACATCAGCTGTCAATTTACGGTGAGAGAGAGAGAGAGAGAGAGAGAGAGAGAGAGAGAGAGAGAGAGAGAGAGAGAGAGAGAGAGAGAGAGAGAGAGAGAGAGAGAATTATTATAACCCAACACTGATGACTTTTTTTTTTCTCATTTACCCATTCGCCCTTAGATTTGACCAAAGGTTTAAGGACGCCCTTAAGGAGGCCCTTGGAGCCCTTAGATTTGACCAGAGGTTTAAGGAGGCCCTTGGAGCCCTTAGATTTGACCAGAGGTTTAAGGAGGCCCTTGGAGGCGACTGAAATAAGGGCGGACAGGGAAAATAGGGGGTCAGGGGGGGTTTTCCCCTGAAGGGCATGAACAAAAAAGGGCCTAGGGGCAAAGACTCACCCACAGATCAGCATGTGTCTGGTTATCAGCGCAGATCTCCTCGAAGGGCACCGTGGCATCGGCCACGAAGTCATCATGGCCAACGGCGGAAAAGTGGAAGATCTTCAGGCCCAAATGGACGGCTCCCGCGACCTCGTGCTCGAACCACTCGTTCCAGACGGGGGTGAAGGTCTTCTGCTTGGGCTGGGTCTTCGTCCAGGGCACCTCGTCCACCTCGAGGGTCACATAGGGATCCAACGTCTTGTCCTGAGCGTATCGAGTCATACAGTCGGTTAGGCGGAGGTCGGAAGCTTCGCATATTTTGACTTTGATGCTGCCAGTAAACATTTCCTCTCCCCGTTAATGTATTAACCTGATCTTCTACAGGCGCTCGAAGCCCTGTCTCACCTCACCAGTAGGTCCAAGTAGTGCATAGGGGGGTCGGGGCGAAATTAGGGCTTGTGGCACCGTACTTCCATCCATTCAACACCATTCGATAAAACTGGTCGGGGTCTCATTACGAGCGTGACGTCACCAAAGAGCCAGAGAGTGGCTGATGGTGCTGCTCCTGATGGAGGGGAAGGAAGGTGTGTTGCGGGGACCGCTCCGCGGTCGAGGGATGCGTGGGGGGCGGGGCCCCCCGGGGCCGTCTCCTACCTGTAGGGTCACTCTGGGGGGCATGGTACTGCCTGGCACCTCTGTGGGGCCACCCCTAGGAAGGCTGCCCTAGGGGCAGGGTACCTCTGTGGTGCCACCCCTAGGAAGGCTACCCTAGGGGAAGGGTACCTCTGTGGTGACACCCCTAGGAAGGCTACCCTAGGGGCAGGGTACCTCTAGGGTGGTGCCACCCCTAGGAAGGCCTCCCTAGGGGCAGGGTACCTCTACGGTCCCTCTGATAGGGAGACTCTAGGGTACCTCTACGGTCCCTCTGATAGGGAGACTCTAGGTACCTGTAGGGCTCCTCTTAGGGTACCCGTAGGGCTCCTCTTTGGAACCAACCCAGGGAAGGGGCACGGTGTAGGTGTAGCCCCTCTGTGGCACAACCCCCCCCCCCCTTTGGGAAGGTAGGGTACACTGTGGTCCCACCCTCCTTAGGGGCTAGGCCCGTCCCCACTCGGGGAACATGGGGACACCCTCCCCCAGGTAGGTCTTGCTCGCCAGATGGCACTGAGCTAGACCGCCACTTACGAGATGAAAAGTGTAGTTTCTACTTTGTACTTTTGCGTATATTACACTTCGTGGCGATTTGTAATTACGCAATTACTTAATAAAATAAATACGTTTATATCTAATTCACTATTACAGCCCATAATCCATAGAAATCGTTACTTAAATACGGCTTTTCAAGTTAAAATTCTAAGCAATCAAATTCGCTTACCTCACCAAATAGGTAGAATTCCATAAATTGTCACTTAACATTATACTTAAAATAAAACTCTCTCTCTCTCTCTCTCTCTCTCTCTCTCTCTCTCTCTCTCTCTCTCTCTCTCTCTCTCTCTCTCTCTCTCTCTCTCTCTACGTGTTAATACAATTATTGCCTTAGCAAATGAAACCTAAACATACTAATTACCAACTAAGTTAAATGAATAAAAAGATAGAACTCTCTCTCTCTCTCTCTCTCTCTCTCTCTCTCTCTCTCTCTCTCTCTCTCTCTCTCTCTCTCTCTCTCTCTCTCTACGTGTTAATACAATTATTGCCTTAGCAAATGAAACCTAAACATACTAATTACCAACTAAGTTAAATGAATAAAAAGATAGAACTCTCTCTCTCTCTCTCTCTCTCTCTCTCTCTCTCTCTCTCTCTCTCTCTCTCTCTCTCTCTCTCTCTCTCTCTCTCTCTCTCTAAGTGTTAATACAATTATTGCCTTAGCAAATGAAACCTAAACATACTAATTACCAACTAAGTTAAAAGAATAAAAAGATAGAAAGAAAAAAAAAAGTTAGGAACCTTTTCATGCTATCCACTCATTAAGCCTGTAGCTAGGGGAAGCATGAATGGTACATACATTACAGTAGTTGGTTTCTTCCTTTTGCCCTACTTAGCACATGTTTTGTATTTATTTCTATGCTTTATATGCGTAATTACCACATTATTTTAATTCTTCATCCTAAGCTTTTCATGTTTCTTATTCACCGGTCTATAACTTTAATAAGTTTTTAGAATGATTTATTGTTACTTTGTTCTCTTCATTTATTTATTTCCTTATTTCCTTTCCTCACTGGGCTATTTTCCCTGTTGGAGCCCCTGGGCTTATAGCATCTTGCTTTTCCAACTAGGGTTGTAGCTTGGATAGTAATAATAATAATAATAATACAATATGTATAGCTATGTAGCTCACAAGCTGACTATATCATGCTATGGTTCGTGTGGGTAAAACATTAAAAAGTCTAGCGTGTAATGTAGCCTTTTTAATCATCTAACTACATAATCGGATTAATAAACTCCATATATAAACATTATCACACAATACTACTTTCATGTGATAAAGCATAAGTAAAAACTTTTTAATATACTAATGGAGAGAAAGAATAAACATCTATATTCCTCTGTAAATTCTGGAAAGACGGTAATAACCATCCTCATAATGGTATGTCACTTTTCCCTAAAATAGTGGTTTACAATTGACAAATTCACCAACAATCAAAATATGGCTTGCTGTTACCTATCTACAAAAGAATTATCAGTACATTAATGATGGGTGTAAAGTTTTAAGACAATAGACTGTTGGAGTAGCCTACTTAAACTTGTAACTAGTGTTCATAATGATATATTAGTATAATAAATCTTGCTGAACTCTCTTTCTTAAATTCAAAGAACCTGATGTTCTGTTAACCTCATTATTTGTAAACAAATATATTTGCCAATGCTTAAAAACTAGACTCATACTGTATTCAGTATTTGTAAAATTATATATTTATCAAAACTTTACACCTAGACTCATCCTGTTATCATTATTTGTAAAAAGACATATATTTCAAAACTTTAGATTCCTAGACTCATCCTGTTATCCATAATATTTGTAAAAAGATATATTTGTCAAAACTTTACACCTAGACTTATCCTATCATTATCATAATTTGTAAAATGATAAATTTGCCAAAACTTCACGCCTAGACTCATCCTGTTATTATTTGTAAAAAGATATATTAGTCAAAACTTTATACCTAGACTCATCCTTTTATTATTATCTGTAAAAAGATATATTAGTCAAAACTTTATACCTAGACTCATCCTGTTATTATTTGTAAAAAGATATATTAGTCAAAACTTTATACCTAGACTTATCCTTTTATTATTATTTGTAAAAAGATATAATAGTCAAAACTTTATACCTAGACTCATCCTTTTATTATTATCTGTAAAAAGATATATTAGTCAAAACTTTAAACTCCTAGACTCATCCTATTCTCATTATTTCTAAAACTATTTGTAAAAACTCCAAACCTAGACTCAGACGCTAGTCAAGAAATAAATATATCTAGGCAATGGTGATTTAACACATGAAACAGGGGTGTGTGTGTGTGTGTGTGTGTGTGTGTGTGTGTGTGTGTGTGTGTGTGTGTAGGGGAGAGCAGGTTTAGTAGGCCAGGTGAAGGCCAATAGCAGGCCCTCCAGAATTAATTGGGAAGATTGGAACGAACTGGTTTGGTCACCCAAGCAAAGTAGCCAGTGCAACACCTCGTGGTTCTAACCACACAACACTTTTTTTCAACCGTTTCAAACATGATTCAAATTCGAAACCAGCTTTCAAATTAATTTTTATTATTATACTAGTATATGCGACCCGTCAAAAACACAGCTAAATATTTACACATGCACACACACTTCTAAAGATTTAACCCACTCCCCCTTTCCTAAATACAACCCCTCTTCCCAGGTATGACTACTCCCTCTGCCTCCTAACCATATATATATATATATATATATATATATATATATATATATATATATATATATATATAAACCAGACAATTGCTCTTAGTTATGTAGGGAAGATTATGATGATGATGATGATGATTATTATTATTATTATCATTATCACAAACTAAGCTACAGCACTACTTGGAAAACCAGGACTCCAATGGGAAAAATAGCCCAGTGAGGAAAAGAATTAAGGAAATAAATAAACCGAAAGATAACTATTTATGAATCTAAGTCCATTCACCTCTGAGGTATATTTTTGTTGATTTTTGCCTTTCTACTGGGCCCCTAAATCTCTTAGTACCCTGGCCTGTAAGAATGATATTACAATAAAAACATTTATGAGATCAATCTTATCGATTCCCCACTTTCAACTGGTCAAGATATATTTGGTGGAGCATTTGAAGGCTTCGGGGAACAATTCAAATCCATTATACGAATAGAATCTCAAATTGAATCTTAACTTTTCGAGTTAAGTCAGACGCTGACTGGCGTAGTCTATCTCCTTGAGACTAAAATTGGGGAAAAAATCAGATGGTTTAAATAGGAGAAATATTGGTTAATTTTATCATATTAAATGATATTTAATATCACATGTGAAATATAACACTTATTTTTATTACTGAGAAGGCTTGAAATTTAACCTTTGTACTGTATTAATTTTTTTTTTCAAATATGGTACTTTACTGTGTATATTATTATTATTATTATTATTATTATTATTATTATTATTATTATTATTATTATTAGCTAGGCTACAACCCTAGTTGGAAAAGCAAGATGCTATTATAAGCCAAAGGGCTTCAATAAGAAAAAATAGCTCAGTGAGGAAAGGAAATAGGGAAATGAATAAACGATATGAGAAAAAAAAAATATTACATATAAATCCGTTGGATCGCCAAAAATCTCGCAAAAAAGTATATATACTTATAAGATTATAAAAAACATTCCTAATATATTGGTATTTTGAAAAATTATTTTATTAGTTGCTCGCCATACTCAAAGTCCTGTTAAATATTATTCATTGTAGGTAACTTAAGTCACTTCCTTTAAGCATAAATAAAAAATACATAACACTCCTATATAATTCTGAGAAGTCTAACCCTATTTTAAGGCATTCTATAGAAAGTATTGTAGAGTTTATTTATATTTATATCTGTTTAATGTTAGCTTTTTTTAATGTGGTTTAATATTGTCTCAAGAATTTAACTTTTGGTAGGGTTTAATATTGGCTTAGGTGTCTAAACAATTTCGCTTTTCATAGGGTTCAGTATCAACTTATGTGTCTATACAATTTGGCTTTTGATAATGTTTAATATTGGCTTATATGTCTAAACAATTTTGCCTTTGATAGGGTTTAATATTGGCTTACGCGTCTAAACAATTTAAGGACGTTAATATTTACCTTTCGATAGGGTTTAATGTTGGCTTCAAAAGTGCCAATGATTTACCTTTTGATATGGTTTAATATTGGCTTAAGGCCGTCAATAATTAAGCTCTTGATAGACTTTAATATTAGCGTACGTTCGTCAATCATCCACATTTTAACGAGGTTTAATATTGGCGTACGTTTGACAATAATTCATATTTTTCAACGAGGTTTAATACTGACATACGTTTAACAATAATCCACCTTTTTAACGAGGTTTAATATTGGCATGCGTTTGACAATAATACGCCTTTTTAACGAGGTTTAATAATGGCGTACGTTTGACAATAAACCACATTTTAACGAGGTTTAATATTGGCGTACGTTTGACAATAATCCACCTTTTTAACGAGGTTTAATATTGGCATACGTTTGACAATAATCCACCTTTTTAACGAGGTTTAACATTGGCATACGTTTGACAATAATCTACCTTTTTAACGAGGTTTAATATTGGCATACGTTTGACAATAATCCACCCTTTTAACGAGGTTTAACATTGGCATACGTTTGACAATAATCTACCTTTTTAACGAGGTTTAACATTGGCATACGTTTGACAATGATCCACCCTTTTAACGAGGTTTAACATTGGCATACGTTTGACAATAATCTACCTTTTTAACGAGGTTTAACATTGGCATACGTTTGACAATAATCCACCTTTTTAACGAGGTTTAACATTGGCATACGTTTGACAATAATCTACCTTTTTAACGAGGTTTAATATTGGCATACGTTTGACAATAATCTACCTTTTTAACGAGGTTTAATATTGGCATACGTTTGACAATAATCCACCTTTTTAACGAGGTTTAACATTGGCATACGTTTGACAATAATCTACCTTTTTAACGAGGTTTAACATTGGCATACGTTTGACAATAATCCACCTTTTTAACGAGGTTTAACATTGGCATACGTTTGACAATAATCTACCTTTTTAACGAGGTTTAATATTGGCATACGTTTGACAATAATCTACCTTTTTAACGAGGTTTAATATTGGCATACGTTTGACAATAATCCACCTTTTTAACGAGGTTTAACATTGGCATACGTTTGACAATAATCTACCTTTTTAACGAGGTTTAACATTGGCATACGTTTGACAATAATCCACCTTTTTAACGAGGTTTAACATTGGCATACGTTTGACAATAATCTACCTTTTTAACGAGGTTTAATATTGGCATACGTTTGACAATAATCTACCTTTTTAACGAGGTTTAATATTGGCATACGTTTGACAATAATCCACCCTTTTAACGAGGTTTAACATTGGCATACGTTTGACAATAATCTACCTTTTTAACGAGGTTTAACATTGGCATACGTTTGACAATGATCCACCCTTTTAACGAGGTTTAACATTGGCATACGTTTGACAATAATCTACCTTTTTAACGAGGTTTAACATTGGCATACGTTTGACAATAATCCACCTTTTTAACGAGGTTTAACATTGGCATACGTTTGACAATAATCTACCTTTTTAACGAGGTTTAATATTGGCATACGTTTGACAATAATCTACCTTTTTAACGAGGTTTAATATTGGCATACGTTTGACAATAATCTACCTTTTTAACGAGGTTTAATATTGGCATACGTTTGACAATAATCCACCTTTTTAACGAGGTTTAACATTGGCATACGTTTGACAATAATCTACCTTTTTAACGAGGTTTAACATTGGCATACGTTTGACAATAATCCACCTTTTTAACGAGGTTTAACATTGGCATACGTTTGACAATAATCTACCTTTTTAACGAGGTTTAACATTGGCATGCGTTTGACAACAATCTGCATTTTTAACAAGGTTTAATGTTAGCGTACGTGCATCAATAACCAAATATTTTAACCAGGTTTAATTTTGGCATTCTCCAGGGCGTCATGGCGACTTACAACGGCGTTTCAGATAATTATCAATTCTGCCTGTGTCCTGCCAGTGGAGGTACTGCGTGTTAACTAGGGTGTGGTGGTTTATTCAATGTGCATTTGCTCGCTGCATTCTTAATGAAAGGATATATTACAAGGACGGTTTATTCTGTTGTTTTCATTGAAGGATAACTATTTGGAGTCGTGTGCCCTTGGGCGGGTATCTTGTCAGGTGACGGTTGGTGATAAAATTGGCTCTTATAGGCCTACTGGCTACAGGCTACAGAGTCCTACTTATAGACCTACTGTCTACAGGCTACAGAGTCCTACTTATAGACCTACTGTCTACAGGCTACAGAGTCCTACTTATAGACCTACTGTCTACAGGCTACAGAGTCCTACTTATAGACCTACTGTCTACAGGCTACAGAGTCCTACTAATTGACCTAATGGCTACATGCTAGATTCCTACCTATAGGCCTGCTGGCTACTGGCTACAGAGTCCTACTTATGTCTACTAGCTACAGGTTACAGAGTCCTACTGGCTACAAAATCCTACTTATAGGCCTAAGGGCTACAGGCTACATAGTCCTACTTATAGGCCTACTGGCTACAGGCTACAGAGTCCTACTTATAGATCTAATGGCTTCAGGCTACGGAGTCTTACTTATAGGCCTACTGGCTACAGGCTACAGAGTCCTACTTATAGATCTAATGGCTTCAGGCTACGGAGTCCTACTTATAGGCCTACTAGCTACATGCTACAGGATCCTACTTATAGGCTTATTGGCTACAGGCTACATAATCCTAGGTAGCAGGTTAGCCAGGCCGCCTGCCACCCGTTGAGATACTACCGCTAAAGAGTTAGGGGTCCTTTGACTGGCTAAACAGTACTATATTGGATCTTTCTCTCTGGTTAGTGTTCACTTTCCCTTTGCCTACACATACACCGAATTATCTGGCCTATTCTTTACAGATTTTCTTCTGTCCTCATACACCTGACAACACTGAAATTACCAAATAATTCTTCTTCTCTCAAGGGGTTAACTACTGCACTGTAATTGTTCAGTGGCTATTTTCCTCTTGGTAAGGGTAGAAGGGACTCTTTAGCTATGGTAAGCAGCTCTTCAAGGAGAAGGACACTCCAAAATCAAACCGTTCTTCTCTAGTCTTGGGTAGTGTCATAGCCTCTGTACCATGGCCTTCCACTGTCTTGAGTTAGAGTTCTCTTGCTTGAGGGTACACTCAGGCACACTATTCTATCTTATTTCTCTTCCTCTCATCTTGTCAAGTTTTTATATAATAAATATTTATTTTGAAATATTTCATTTTTCCTTGTTTCCTTTCCTCACTGGACTATTTTCCCTGTTGGGGCCCCTGGGTTTATAGAATCCCACTTTTCCAACTAGGTTTGTAGCTTAGCAAATAATAATAATAATAATAATAATAATAATAATAATAATAACGAAGGCACATTGGAAACTCTACGGGATTTACACTCCCATTTTCAACTATCGAGATTCGATCATCAATAATATTCTTCAAGATCAAAATGCCGCTCGCATTAGATCCCTAAGCTTAGTGGTATATCACTGCCATCGCATTCAAAAGGTCCGCGATTTGATCCCGCTATACTAAGGATATTCAACCTTGAATCTCCATCCTAAAAAACTTTCTGAGGAAAAAGTTTTAACCTGATTTTTTTATTATAAAACTATTATTAGATTAAGAAACTCCATTTTTTGGTCATTTTTTTTCAATATATAAGTGATTGAAATGATTATACACACACACACACACACACACACACACACACACACACACACATATATATATATATATATATATATATATATATATATATATATATATATATATATATATATATATATATATATACCTCAGTGTACTACACTTAGGAAATCGTACACAACACTTATATAATGTGTATCTACATCCTTCCCAAGTGTTCCATACAGAGGAATACAGCACCAGTACGAAGGACCCTAACAGCATGTCCTACAGGATGGGCAAAACAGAAATAACCATTTAATTAACTCATAGACTTAATCAGGTTACTGTCACCCCCACCGAGCGTGGGAGTAAGGGGTGTAGCGGTGTGTGGGTGGGGGGGGGAGCTTTGTGGGGGGGTGTAGGGGTGTGGGAGGGGTGTATTCATGGCTGTGTGGGGGTGTAGGGGTGTGGGAGGGGTGTATTCATAGCTGTGTGGGGGTGTAGGGGTGTATTCATGGCTGTGTGGGGGTGTAGGGGTGTGGGAGGGGTGTATTCATGGCTGTGTGGGGGGTGTAGGGGTGTGGGAGGGGTGTATTCATGGCTGTGTGGGGGTGTAGGGGTGTGGGAGGGGTGTATTCATGGCTGTGTGGGGGTGTAGGGGTGTGGGAGGGGTGTTTTCATGGCTGTGTGGGGGTGGGGGTGTGGGAGGGGTGTATTCATGGCTGTGTGGGGGTGTAGGGGTGTGGGAGGGGTGTATTCATGGCTGTGTGGGGGTGTAGGGGTGTGGGAGGGGTGTATTCATGGCTGTGTGGGGGTGTAGGGGTGTGGGAGGGGTGTATTCATGGCTGTGTGGGGGTGTAGGGGTGTGGGAGGGGTGTATTCATGGCTGTGTGGGGGTGTAGGGGTGTGGGAGGGGTGTATTCATGGCTGTGTGGGGGTGTAGGGGTGTGGGAGGGGTGTATTCATGGCTGTGTGGGGGTGTAGGGGTGTGGGAGGGGTGTATTCATGGCTGTGTGGGGGTGTAGGGGTGTGGGAGGGGTGTATTCATGGCTGTGTGGGGGTGTAGGGGTGTGGGAGGGGTGTATTCATGGCTGTGTGGGGGTGTAGGGGTGTGGGAGGGGTGTATTCATGGCTGTGTGGGGGTGTAGGGGTGTGGGAGGGGTGTATTCATGGCTGTGTGGGGGTGTAGGGGTGTGGGAGGGGTGTATTCATGGTCACTGCTCGCCCACAGATAACACCTACCACTGTAGGAACCGCATAACAATGTCATTCTCCTATTGGTTGGAGCAGTAGTACTAGCGAAGAAGCACTAGTCTCTCTCTCTCTCTCTCTCTCTCTCTCTCTCTCTCTCTCTCTCTCTCTCTCTCTCTCCACTTCAACTGCCCGCATCATCGTTCGAATTCTATAGCCGATTTGGTTCAGTTGACGCTGGGAGTAAATTGAGGTCTATAAAAACTCATGAGGGTTGATTCTTCTACTCTTAAAAAACACTTCGCCCAGCCGGTCAAACTTAGCTTTGGTCTTCGAGAATGAGCTACAACCCTAGTTGAATAAGCAGAATGCTATAAGCCCAAGGGTTTCCACAAGGGAAAATAGCTCTGTGAGGAAAGGAAATAAGGAATTTTTCATCTAAACATTATTATTATTATTATTATCTGAGCTACAACCCTAGTTGAATAAGCAGAATGCTATAAGCCCAAGGGTTTCCACAAGGGAAAATAGCTCAGTGAGGAAAGGAAATAAGGAATTTTTCATCTAAACATTATTATTATTATTATTATCTGAGCTACAACCCTAGTTGAATAAGCAGAATGCTATAAGCCCAAGGGTTTCCACAAGGGAAAATAGCTCAGTGAGGAAAGGAAATAAGGAATTTTTCATCTAAACATTATTATTATTATTATTATTATTATTATTATTATTATTATCTGAGCTACAACCCTAGTTGAATAAGCAGAATGCTATAAGCCCAAGGGTTTCCACAAGGGAAAATAGCTCAGTGAGGAAAGGAAATAAGGAATTTTTCATCTAAACATTATTATTATTATTATTATCTGAGCTACAACCCTAGTTGAATAAGCAGAATGCTATAAGCCCAAGGGTTTCCACAAGGGAAAATAGCTCAGTGAGGAAAGGAAATAAGGAATTTTTCATCTAAACATTATTATTATTATTATTATTATTATTATTATTATTATTATCTGAGCTACAACCCTAGTTGAATAAGCAGAATGCTATAAGCCCAAGGGTTTCCACAAGGGAAAATAGCTCAGTGAGGAAAGGAAATAAGGAATTTTTCATCTAAACATTATTATTAATATTATTATTATTATTATTATTATTATTATTATTATTATTATTATTAGCTAAGCTACAACACTAGTTAGGCATGGATGCTATAAGCCCAAGGGCTCCAACGGGGAAAATTAGCCTATTTTAAAGGTTTAAAGGCCACTCATGAATGGCAGAGGCAAGGGACATTGCCATTGCCCTATTAAGCATGACAATGCCCTAGAGACTGACCATATATCATATGATCAGCGCCCCAAAAACCCCTCTCCACCCCAAGCTAGGACCAGGGAGGGACAGACAATGGCTGTTGATGACTCAACAGATAGACCTATAGGCTCACCCAAACCCCCCAACCTTTGCTCACAAGGATGGTAAGGTTGTAGACACTAATGGCACTAACGAGAATGAGCAGGACTCGAACCCCCGACTGGGAAACACTAGGCAGAGACGTTACCAATAAGGAAACAAATAGAATGGTGGGCCCAAGAGTACCCTCAAGCAAGAGAACTCTAACCCAAGGCAGTGGAAGGCCATGGTACAGAGGTTATGACACTACCCAAGACTAGATAACAATGGTTTAGGGAGTGTCTTTCTCCTAGAAGAGCTGCTTAACCATAGCTGAAAGAGTCTCTTCTACCCTTACCATGAGTAATGTAGCCACTGAATACAGTGCAGTAGTTAACACCTTGAGTGAATTAAATGAATATAATGTCATATGTATATATAACTCATGTGTATATAAGTATAATAAGAATTCTATTATCCTATTAATGCTTGAAGTGAATTTCGTGCGGGTAGAATCATACTTGTCGTGGATAAGTGGGTTTTGTTATAAATCAAACTAGCATTGCCTTTTTTTTTTCCTTTTTTTTTTTGCTTTGCTGTTTAAATTATTATTATTATTATTATTATTATTATTATTATTATTATTATTATCTGAGATAAAACCCTAGTTAGAAAAGCAGGATGCTTTAAACCTAAGGGTTTCCACAAGGGAAAATAGCTCAGTGAGGAAAGGAAATAAGGAATTTTTCATCTAAACATTATTATTATTATTATTATTATCATTATTATTATTATCTGAGCTACAACCCTAGTTGAAAAAGCTGGATGCTATAAGCCCAAGGGTTTCCACAAGGGAAAATTGCTCAGTGAGGAAAGGAAATAAGGAATTTTTCATCTAAACATTGTTATTATTATTATTATTATTATTATTATTATCTGAGATAAAACCGTAGTTGAATAAGCAGAATGCTATAAGCCCAAGGGTTTCCACAAGGGAAAATAGCTCAGTGAGGAAAGGAAATAAGGAATTTGACACCTAAACATTATTATTATTATTATTATTATTATTATTATTATTATTATTATTATTATTATTATTATTATTATTATCTGAGCTACAACCCTAGTTGAATAAGCAGAATGCTATAAGCCCAAGGGTTTCCACAAGGGAAAATAGCTCAGTGAGGAAAGGAAATAAGGAATTTGACACCTAAACATTATTATTATTATTATTATTATTATTATTATTATTATTATTATTATTATTATTATCTGAGCTACAACCCTAGTTGAATAAGCAGAATGCTATAAGCCCAAGGGTTTCCACAAGGGAAAATAGCTCAGTGAGGAAAGGAAATAAGGAATTTGACACCTAAACATTATTATTATTATTATTATTATTATTATTATTATTATTATTATTATCTGAGCTACAACCCTAGTTGAATAAGCAGAATGCTATAAGCCCAAGGGTTTCCACAAGGGAAAATAGCTCAGTGAGGAAAGGAAATAAGGAATTTGACACCTAAACATTATTATTATTATTATTATTATTATTATTATTATCTGAGCTACAACCCTAGTTGAATAAGCAGAATGCTATAAGCCCAAGGGTTTCCACAAGGGAAAATAGCTCAGTGAGGAAAGGAAATAAGGAATTTGACACCTAAACATTATTATTATTATTATTATTATTATTATTATTATTATTATTATTATTATTATTATCTGAGCTACAACCCTAGTTGAATAAGCAGAATGCTATAAGCCCAAGGGTTTCCACAAGGGAAAATAGCTCAGTGAGGAAAGGAAATAAGGAATTTTTCATCTAAACATTATTATTATTATTATTATTATTATTATTATTATTATCTGAGCTACAACCCTAGTTGAATAAGCAGAATGCTATAAGCCCAAGGGTTTCCACAAGGGAAAATAGCTCAGTGAGGAAAGGAAATAAGGAATTTTTCATCTAAACATTATTATTATTATTATTATTATTATTATTATTATTATCTGAGCTACAACCCTAGTTGAATAAGCAGAATGCTATAAGCCCAAGGGTTTCCACAAGGGAAAATAGCTCAGTGAGGAAAGGAAATAAGGAATTTTTCATCTAAACATTATTATTATTATTATTATTATTATTATTATCATTATTATCTGAGATAAAACCCTAGTAAGAAAAGCAGGATGCTTTAAACCTAAGGGTTTCAACAAGGGAAAATAGCCCAGTGAGAAAAGGAAATAAGGAATTTTTCATCTAAACATTATTATTATTATTATTATTATTATTATTATTATTATCTGAGCTACAACCCTAGTTGAATAAGCAGGATGCTATAAGCCAAAGGGCTCCAACAGGGGAAAACAGCCCAGTGAGGAAATAAAAAAGAAATATAATGAAAGGAAAAATTTAAATAAATAAACTATGCATTATAAGTACTTCGGCCTTTTTGAAGCTTAAAACAATTTTTTTTACATTTTGAGAATTATAGAAATTTATTTCCCTGGCTATTTGGAGTTTAATCTTTCCCAAACCAAGAGGAATATCTGTTTGAAAAAGAATAAGTATATTACGATATTTTTCTCTAAATTCCTATCATCATTATCATTTCCTACGCCTATTGACGCAAAGGGCCTCGGTTTGATTTTGCCAGTCGTCTCTATCTTGAGCTTTCATCATCATTATTTCCTACGCCTATTGACGCAAAGGGCCTCGGATTGATTTTGCCAGTCGTCTCTATCTTGAGCTTTCATCATCATCATCATTTCCTACGCCTATTGACGCAAAGGGCCTCGGTTTGATTTTGCCAGTCGTCTCTATCTTGAGCTTTCATCATCATTATTTCCTACGCCTATTGACGCAAAGGGCCTCGGATTGATTTTGCCAGTCGTCTCTATCTTGAGCTTTCATCATTTCCTACGCCTATTGACGCAAAGGGCCTCGGTTTGATTTTGCCAGTCGTCTCTATCTTGAGCTTTTAATTCAATACTTCTCCACACATCGTTTCCCACACTTCACGCTTCATAGTTCTCAGCCATGTAGGCCTGGGTCTTCCAACTCTCCTAAGGCCTTCTGGAGCCCAGCTGAACGTTTGGTGAACCAATCTCTCTCGGGGAGTGCGAAGAGCATGTCCAAACCATTTCCATCTACCCCTCACCTTGATCTCATCCACATTTGGCCCTCAAGTAATCTCTCTTATAGTTTCATTTCTAATCCTGTCTTGCCATTTAACTCCCAATATCCTTCTGAGGGCTTTATTCTATGATTTTGTAAAGTTTTTTTTTATTATAAAAATACAATAACATTTTAGAAATTTACATTATATACGTAATTATTCTTTACAAAAATACACATTTGAATGGCCAGACATTAAACTATTTATCTCAAGATATTTTTTTCTTGGCAAGATAGCCTTTGTGCATGCACAGTAGAACAATACACATAGGTTTGTATTATCTTTTACTTAACATTCAGTAAGTAATCTAAGGCACAATTATGTCAAGATACTTTTCATGGACAACATTCAGTAAGCAATAAAAAAAAATTGCTTACAAATATGAAAAATCAGAAAAAGAGATTAGTTCACCAAACTATCACCCGAGTACCGCATGGCCCTAAAAGATTTGGAAGACCCAGGCCTACATGGCTGAGGTTTATGAAGCGTGAAGTAGGAGATGATGAATGGAGAAGTGTTGATTTAAAAGCTCAAGATAGAGACGTCTGGCACAGTCTAACCGAAGCCCTTCGCGTCAGTAGGCGTGGGAGATGATGATGAAGAAATCAAGGTATTTATTTAAAGAAATGTCAATGAAATTACCTAAAAGTCCATACCCTTCAAACAATCATATCTTTAGATTTTTGAAAGGGTTCATCTCAATCCACAGGCCTATACTCAAATTGGATTGATGCAAAGAGAGTAGCATCATCTGCACACGCAACAAGCTCATTCACAAGGCCATATTGTCGTTTGCTGTAGAATGCCCAGTCTTTCTGGGCTGACACAGATTCAGATGGGCCAGATAATCTACAACTAGGTTTGTATCTTAGCTAGTAACAATAATAATAACAGGATTGATGCAAAGAGAGTAGCATCATCTGCACACGCAACAAGCTTATTTACAAGGCCATATTGTCGTTTGCTATAAAATGCCCAGTCTTTCTGGGCTGACACAGATTCAGATGGGCCAGACAATCTGCAACTAGGTTTGTATCTTAGCTAGTAACAATAATAATAACAGGATTGATGCAAAGAGAGTAGCATCATCTGCACACGCAACAAGCTCATTTACAAGGCCATATTGTCGTTTGCTGTAGAATGCCCAGCCTTTCTGGGCTGACACAGATTCAGATGGGCCAGACAATCTTCAACTAGGTTTGTATCTTAGCTAGTAACAATAATAATAACAGGATTGATGCAAAGAGAGTAGCATCATCTGCACACGCAACAAGCTCATTCACAAGGCCATATTGTCGTTTGCTGTAGAATGCCCAGTCTTTCTGGGCTGACACAGATTCAGATGAGCCAGACCATCTACAAGTAGGTTTGTATCTTAGCTAGTAACAATAATAATAACAGGATTGATGCAAAGAGAGTAGCATCATCTGCACACGCAGCAAGCTCATTCACAAGGCCATATTGTCGTTTGCTGTAGAATGGCCAGTCTTTCTGGGCTGACATCTACAACTAGGTTTGTATCTTAGCTAGTAACAATGATAATAACAGCAACTTGGCATTGAAAATAAGCTCGCTGCTTATGCAGATGATGCTACTCTCTTTACATCGATCCCCTCTCCCGAGTGGTTGTGCAATCCTGTGTACAGGATATAAAAAATAAATGGCTGAGAACATCAAAGATTCTAATAGTCATTATGGGTTAGATTGGATTCGGGTCACATGGCCAGGCACAGGGCCCAGGAGGCCATTCAGAATCCAGTTGCAACTGGATGAAAACCTCACAGCTGCTCTATGAAGTAAAAGTTAAAATAGATTGCACAACAAGGTGTAGGGAAGCTAGAAAGGATACGTGGCAGAAGGCTAAAAAGTAAGTGCAGCTGGGTGCATCTTGGGATTCGTGCCTGGTTTAAATATTCAATCAAAAGCGACCTTCTCTCCCCCCAAGCTAGGACCAGGGAGAGTCAGTCAATGGCTAGGCCTACTAAGTTACTGGTAGCAATACGCCGTCTACAAAACATTTTGGGATATTTGCCTGGTTTAAATATTTTCTCAAAAGCGACCCTCCACCCAAGCTACGACCAGGGACAGCCAGTTAATGGCTGGGCCTACTGAGCTACTGGTAGTACTCTGACCTTTAAAAACTTCTTGTGATCCTTGTCTGGTTTCAATATTTTCTCAAAAGCGACCCTCCACCTAAGCTACGACCAGGGTAAACCAGTCAATAGCTATATAACATCTTAAAAGCCTTGCCTGGTTTAAAATTTACTCACGAGTTACCCTCAGTCAATAGCTACAAGACTTCTTCTTTGTCTACATCTTTTCCGACTTCTATGTGGGGTCGATGTTTCTGGTCAGCTTTCTCCATCTACCTCTATCCCACACCTCATCTATTTAAGTAATTTCTATAACGACATTCTTGGCGTTTTTTTACCTCTGTCATTTCCATGAACTGTCTAGGTGCCATCATGTCACATTTCCGACTTCTATGTGGGGTCGATGTTTCTGGTCAGCTTTCTCCATCTACCTCTATCCCACACCTCATCTATTTAAGTCATTTCTATAACGACATTCTTGGCGTTTTTTTACCTCTGTCATTTCCATGAACTGTCTAGGTGCCATCATGTCACATTTCCGACTTCTATGTGGGGTCGATGTTTCTGGTCAGCTTTCTCCATCTACCTCTATCCCACACCTCATCTATTTAAGTCATTTCTATAACGACATTCTTGGCGTTTTTTTACCTCTGTCATTTCCATGAACTGTCTAGGTGCCATCATGTCACATTTCCGACTTCTATGTGGGGTCGATGTTTCTGGTCAGCTTTCTCCATCTACCTCTATCCCACACCTCATCTATTTAAGTCATTTCTATAACGACATTCTTGGCGTTTTTTTTACCTCTGTCATTTCCATGAACTGTCTAGGTGCCATCATGTCACATTTCCGACTTCTATGTGGGGTCGATGTTTCTGGTCAGCTTTCTCCATCTACCTCTATCCCACACCTCATCTATTTAAGTAATTTCTATAACGACATTCTTGGCGTTTTTTTACCTCTGTCATTTCCATGAACTGTCTAGGTGCCATCATGTCACATTTCCGACTTCTATGTGGGGTCGATGTTTCTGGTCAGCTTTCTCCATCTACCTCTATCCCACACCTCATCTATTTAAGTAATTTCTATAACGACATTCTTGGCGTTTTTTTACCTCTGTCATTTCCATGAACTGTCTAGGTGCCATCATGTCACACGTCCCAGAATCGTTAAAACATGAACAGGATTATGCTGGTCTTACGCTCTATTTGTTTACAGTTAACTGGTCCCGTATTCGATAGATAGAAATTTGCCTTTTTACTCTGTTTTTCTTTATATATATATATATATATATATATATATATATATATATATATATATATATATATATATATATATATATATTGTTTTAGTTAAATTAATTTTGTACTATAATGTACTTTTAATTTTCAATGTAGATGAAAATTAATACAAGCTGGTATAGGAATATCTAATCATAAAATGAAAACAAGAGTTCTCTTGCTTGAGTGTACACTCGGGCACACTTCTATCTAGTTTCTCTTCCTCTTGTTTTGTTAAGGTTTGTATAGTTTATATAGGAAATATTTATTTTAATGTGGTTACTATACTTAAAATATTTTATTTTTCTTTATTTCCTTTCCTCACTGGGCTATTTTCCCTGTTGGGGCCCCTGGGCTTATAGCATCCTGCTTTTCCAATTAGGGTTGTAGCTTAGCATTTAATAGTAATAATAATAATAATAATGATAATAATAATAATGACGGGAAATACCATACTAATAGATAATGCACAAACAAAGAAAAATAGATAGAAAAAATACCAAGGTACAATGCACCAAAAGTAGAAAAAGAAAAATAGATAGAAAAAATACCAAGGTACAATGCACCAAAAGTAGAAAAAGAAAAATAGATAGAAAAAATACCAAGGTACAATGCACCAAAAGTAGAAAAAGAAAAATAGATAGAAAAAATACCAAGGTACAATGCACCAAAAGTAGAAAAAGAAAAATAGATAGAAAAAATACCAAGGTACAATGCACCAAAAGTAGAAAAAGAAAAGAAAAATAGATAGAAAAAATACCAAGGTACAATGCACCAAAAGTAGAAAAAGAAAAGAAAAATAGATAGAAAAAATACCAAGGTACAATGCACCAAAAGTAGAAAAAGAAAAATAGATAGAAAAAATACCCAGGTACAATGCACCAAAAGTAGAAAAAGAAAAGAAAAATAAATAGAAAAAATACCAAGGTACAATGCACCAAAAGTAGAAAAAGAAAAGAAAAATAGATAGAAAAAATACCAAGGTACAATGCACCAAAAGTAGAAAAAGAAAAGAAAAATAAATAGAAAAAATACCAAGGTACAATGCACCAAAAGTAGAAAAAGAAAAGAAAAATAGATAGAAAAAATACCAAGGTACAATGCACCAAAAGTAGAAAAAGAAAAGAAAAATAGATAGAAAAAATACCCAGGTACAATGCACCAAAAGTAGAAAAAGAAAAGAAAAATAGATAGAAAAAATACCAAGGTACAATGCACCAAAAGTAGAAAAAGAAAAGAAAAATAGATAGAAAAAATACCAAGGTACAATGCACCAAAAGTAGAAAAAGAAAAGAAAAATAAATAGAAAAAAATACCAAGGTACAATGCACCAAAAGTAGAAAAAGAAAAGAAAAATAGATAGAAAAAATACCAAGGTACGATGCACCAAAAGTAGAAAAAGAAAAGAAAAATAGATAGAAAAAATACCAAGATACAATGCACCAAAAGTAGAAAAAGAAAAATAGATAGAAAAAATACCAAGGTACAATGCACCAAAAGTAGAAAAAGAAAAGAAAAATAGATAGAAAAAATACCAAGGTACAATGCACCAAAAGTAGAAAAAGAAAAGAAAAATAGATAGAAAAAATACCAAGGTACGATGCACCAAAAGTAGAAAAAGAAAAGAAAAATAGATAGAAAAAATACCAAGGTACGATGCACCAAAAGTAGAAAAAGAAAAGAAAAATAGATAGAAAAAATACCAAGATACAATGCACCAAAAGTAGAAAAAGAAAAATAGATAGAAAAAATACCAAGGTACAATGCACCAAAAGTAGAAAAAGAAAAGAAAAATAGATAGAAAAAATACCAAGGTACAATGCACCAAAAGTAGAAAAAGAAAAATAGATAGAAAAATACCAAGGTACAATGCACCAAAAGTAGAAAAAGAAAAATAGATAGAAAAAATACCAAGGTACAATGCACCAAAAGTAGAAAAAGAAAAGAAAAATAGATAGAAAAAATACCAAGATACAATGCACCAAAAGTAGAAAAAGAAAAATAGATAGAAAAAATACCAAGGTACAATGCACCAAAAGTAGAAAAAGAAAAGAAAAATAGATAGAAAAAATACCAAGATACAATGCACCAAAAGTAGAAAAAGAAAAATAGATAGAAAAAATACCAAGGTACAATGCACCAAAAGTAGAAAAAGAAAAATAGATAGAAAAATACCAAGGTACAATGCACCAAAAGTAGAAAAAGAAAAATAGATAGAAAAAATACCAAGGTACAATGCACCAAAAGTAGAAAAAGAAAAGAAAAATAGATAGAAAAAATACCAAGATACAATGCACCAAAAGTAGAAAAAGAAAAATAGATAGAAAAAATACCAAGGTACAATGCACCAAAAGTAGAAAAAGAAAAATAGATAGAAAAATACCAAGGTACAATGCACCAAAAGTAGAAAAAGAAAAATAGATAGAAAAAATACCAAGGTACAATGCACCAAAAGTAGAAAAAGAAAAGAAAAATAGATAGAAAAAATACCAAGATACAATGCACCAAAAGTAGAAAAAGAAAAATAGATAGAAAAAATACCAAGGTACAATGCACCAAAAGTAGAAAAAGAAAAATAGATAGAAAAATACCAAGGTACAATGCACCAAAAGTAGAAAAAGAAAAATAGATAGAAAAAATACCAAGGTACAATGCACCAAAAGTAGAAAAAGAAAAGAAAAATAGATAGAAAAAATACCAAGGTACAATGCACCAAAAGTAGAAAAAGAAAAGAAAAATAGATAGAAAAAATACCAAGATACAATGCACCAAAAGTAGAAAAAGAAAAATAGATAGAAAAAATACCAAGGTACAATGCACCAAAAGTAGAAAAAGAAAAATAGATAGAAAAATACCAAGGTACAATGCACCAAAAGTAGAAAAAGAAAAGAAAAATAGATAGAAAAAATACCAAGATACAATGCACCAAAAGTAGAAAAAGAAAAATAGATAGAAAAAATACCAAGGTACAATGCACCAAAAGTAGAAAAAGAAAAATAGATAGAAAAAATACCAAGGTACAATGCACCAAAAGTAGAAAAAGAAAAGAAAAATAGATAGAAAAAATACCAAGATACAATGCACCAAAAGTAGAAAAAGAAAAATAGATAGAAAAAATACCAAGGTACAATGCACCAAAAGTAGAAAAAGAAAAGAAAAATAGATAGAAAAAATACCAAGATACAATGCACCAAAAGTAGAAAAAGAAAAATAGATAGAAAAAATACCAAGGTACAATGCACCAAAAGTAGAAAAAGAAAAATAGATAGAAAAATACCAAGGTACAATGCACCAAAAGTAGAAAAAGAAAAATAGATAGAAAAAATACCAAGGTACAATGCACCAAAAGTAGAAAAAGAAAAGAAAAATAGATAGAAAAAATACCAAGATACAATGCACCAAAAGTAGAAAAAGAAAAATAGATAGAAAAAATACCAAGGTACAATGCACCAAAAGTAGAAAAAGAAAAATAGATAGAAAAATACCAAGGTACAATGCACCAAAAGTAGAAAAAGAAAAATAGATAGAAAAAATACCAAGGTACAATGCACCAAAAGTAGAAAAAGAAAAGAAAAATAGATAGAAAAAATACCAAGATACAATGCACCAAAAGTAGAAAAAGAAAAATAGATAGAAAAAATACCAAGGTACAATGCACCAAAAGTAGAAAAAGAAAAGAAAAATAGATAGAAAAAATACCAAGATACAATGCACCAAAAGTAGAAAAAGAAAAATAGATAGAAAAAATACCAAGGTACAATGCACCAAAAGTAGAAAAAGAAAAGAAAAATAGATAGAAAAAATACCAAGGTACAATGCACCAAAAGTAGAAAAAGAAAAATAGATAGAAAAAATACCAAGGTACGATGCACCAAAAGTAGAAAAAGAAAAGAAAAATAGATAGAAAAAATACCAAGATACAATGCACCAAAAGTAGAAAAAGAAAAATAGATAGAAAAAATACCAAGGTACAATGCACCAAAAGTAGAAAAAGAAAAATAGATAGAAAAAATACCAAGGTACGATGCACCAAAAGTAGAAAAAGAAAAGAAAAATAGATAGAAAAAATACCAAGATACAATGCACCAAAAGTAGAAAAAGAAAAATAGATAGAAAAAATACCAAGGTACAATGCACCAAAAGTAGAAAAAGAAAAATAGATAGAAAAAATACCAAGGTACGATGCACCAAAAGTAGAAAAAGAAAAGAAAAATAGATAGAAAAAATACCAAGATACAATGCACCAAAAGTAGAAAAAGAAAAATAGATAGAAAAAATACCAAGGTACAATGCACCAAAAGTAGAAAAAGAAAAATAGATAGAAAAAATACCAAGGTACAATGCACCAAAAGTAGAAAAAGAAAAGAAAAATAAATAGAAAAAATACCAAGGTACAATGCACCAAAAGTAGAAAAAGAAAAGAAAAATAGATAGAAAAAATACCAAGGTACAATGCACTAAAAGTAGAAAAAGAAAAGAAAAATAGATAGAAAAAATACCAAGGTACAATGCACCAAAAGTAGAAAAAGAAAAGAAAAATAGATAGAAAAAATACCAAGGTACAATGCACCAAAAGTAGAAAAAGAAAAGAAAAATAGATAGAAAAATACCAAGGTACAATGCACCAAAAGTAGAAAAAGAAAAGAAAAATAGATAGAAAAAATACCAAGGTACAATGCACCAAAAGTAGAAAAAGCAAAGAAAAATAGATAGAAAAAATACCAAGGTACAATGCACCAAAAGTAGAAAAAGAAAAATAGATAGAAAAAATACCAAGGTACAATGCACCAAAAGTAGAAAAAGAAAAGAAAAATAGATAGAAAAAATACCAAGGTACAATGCACCAAAAGTAGAAAAAGAAAAATAGATAGAAAAAATACCAAGGTACAATGCACCAAAAGTAGAAAAAGAAAAGAAAAATAGATAGAAAAAATACCAAGGTACAATGCACCAAAAGTAGAAAAAGAAAAGAAAAATAGATAGAAAAAATACCAAGGTACAATGCACCAAAAGTAGAAAAAGAAAAATAGATAGAAAAAATACCAAGGTACAATGCACCAAAAGTAGAAAAAGAAAAGAAAAATAGATAGAAAAAATACCAAGGTACAATGCACCAAAAGTAGAAAAAGAAAAATAGATAGAAAAAATACCAAGGTACAATGCACCAAAAGTAGAAAAAGAAAAGAAAAATAGATAGAAAAAATACCAAGGTACAATGCACCAAAAGTAGAAAAAGAAAAATAGATAGAAAAAATACCAAGGTACAATGCACCAAAAGTAGAAAAAGAAAAGAAAAATAGATAGAAAAAATACCAAGGTACAATGCACCAAAAGTAGAAAAAGAAAAATAGAGAGAAAAAATACCAAGGTACAATGCACCAAAAGTAGAAAAAGAAAAATAGATAGAAAAAATACCAAGGTACAATGCACCAAAAGTAGAAAAAGAAAAATAGATAGAAAAAATACCAAGGTACAATGCACCAAAAGTAGAAAAAGAAAAGAAAAATAGATAGAAAAAATACCAAGGTACAATGCACCAAAAGTAGAAAAAGAAAAATAGATAGAAAAAATACCAAGGTACAATGCACCAAAAGTAGAAAAAGAAAAGAAAAATAGATAGAAAAAATACCAAGGTACAATGCACCAAAAGTAGAAAAAGAAAAGAAAAATAGATAGAAAAAATACCAAGGTACAATGCACCAAAAGTAGAAAAAGAAAAATAGATAGAAAAAATACCAAGGTACAATGCACCAAAAGTAGAAAAAGAAAAGAAAAATAGATAGAAAAAATACCAAGGTACAATGCACCAAAAGTAGAAAAAGAAAAATAGATAGAAAAAATACCAAGGTACAATGCACCAAAAGTAGAAAAAGAAAAGAAAAATAGATAGAAAAAATACCAAGGTACAATGCACCAAAAGTAGAAAAAGAAAAATAGATAGAAAAAATACCAAGGTACAATGCACCAAAAGTAGAAAAAGAAAAATAGATAGAAAAAATACCAAGGTACAATGCACCAAAAGTAGAAAAAGAAAAATAGATAGAAAAAATACCAAGGTACAATGCACCAAAAGTAGAAAAAGAAAAGAAAAATAGATAGAAAAAATACCAAGGTACAATGCACCAAAAGTAGAAAAAGAAAAGAAAAATAGATAGAAAAAATACCAAGGTACAATGCACCAAAAGTAGAAAAAGAAAAATAAATAGAAAAAAATACCAAGGTACAATGCACCAAAAGTAGAAAAAGAAAAATAGATAGAAAAAATACCAAGGTACAATGCACCAAAAGTAGAAAAAGAAAAATAGATAGAAAAAATACCAAGGTACAATGCACCAAAAGTAGAAAAAAAAAAGAAAAATAGATAGAAAAAATACCAAGGTACAATGCACCAAAAGTAGAAAAAGAAAAATAGATAGAAAAAATACCAAGGTACAATGCACCAAAAGTAGAAAAAGAAAAGAAAAAATAGATAGAAAAAATACCAAGGTACAATGCACCAAAAGTAGAAAAAGAAAAGAAAAAATAGATAGAAAAAATACCAAGGTACAATGCACCAAAAGTAGAAAAAGAAAAATGCAAGAATGCAATAGTAAACTATTCCAAAAAAACACAATGATTTTAAAGTAAGCGCTTTTCCTAGCCTCTGTTCTCAGCCCAAAGGAGGTCAGCAAAGAAATTAACTGTTTACAACTTAAAGTGCTTATTGCTATAAGCCTAAGGGATCCAATAGGGAAAAATAACCCAGTGAGGAAAGAAAATAGGAAAATAAATTATGAGAACAAATTACGGCAAATATGTGCGTTGAAAGATTCAGATAATTCACTGACTTTCTTATGTATACTTTTCATGTCACAGATTTATACAAATTTGATGTTTATGTAAGGCTATTAATATTATTATTACTTGCTAAGCTACAACCCTAGTTGGAAAAGCAGGATGCTATAAGTCCAGGGGCTCCAACAGGGAAAATACCCCCAGTGAGGAAAGGAAACAAGGAGAAATATTTTTTTTTAAGAAGAGTGACATTAAAATAAATATCTCCTATATAAACTGAATGCAACATCCTACTTGCTAAGCTACAACCCTAGTTGGAAAAAGCAGGATGCTATAAGCCCAGGGGCTCCAACAGGGAAAATAGCCCAGTGAGGAAAGGAAACAAGGAGAAATATTTTTTTTTAAGAAGAGTGACAAAATAAATATCTCCTAAAACTATATGCAACATCCGAAAGTAATGAAGAAACTATCTGTTTTTATGCATGTTGGTGTATACGAGTCTTGGATATATAAATATTAAAATAAATAGGCGAATGAATTCATTTAAATACCACATGCGAAAGATTATTTAAAAGTGGCGGGCGAATTTGTAGATGGAGGTGGGGGGGGGGGGGGAGGTTGTGTCGTCTGCTGGGTACAGATCGATTCTAGAGTCGTCCCCGCAACACACATAAACCGAAAGGGAAGAGTAGCCAGGTAGTCTTTTATTTCGACACTTAATATAACTGTCCTTCGACATTATAGCTCTGATATTCATTAACGTAGTTGGTATTGATAATTAAATAATTAAATTATTTATATTGTAAAAGCTAAAGCAGTTCGATTTCAGCAACATTCACTTAAAATGTGTTATATCATATAATGTGTTTATAATCCTAACTGGCAATAGCATCCCAGCCCTCACATCCGATGCTGAATATTACCGTAGTTTCATAAAGTTTAGATATAAAGATCAAAGATAAAATGTATTTTTAGATTTAAATTAACCAATATAGTATTGATTTTCCAATCTAATATGGAGTAATAATTCTTAATATGATAAATATATAATAATAATTCAATAATAATATATAAAAATTAAGAAAATAATAATTCTAATACGCCATATGAACGAAAATATAAAAAATAAACGAAAACATCTGAAAAATTTGGTTTCTCATCTCTGTGTCATTTGGACCTGCCAATGTTATGCTCAGGGGTGCCATCCGTACGACAATTATCATACATGTACGATTATTTTAGGTCCAGTACGATGGACGATACATACCTTAGGTATATACATATGTGTGCGTTTGTGTTTAATTAAACAATTATACCACAATATCATGAAATACGTCAATCATGTAACTCCTTAATAATTATATTGAAACTATGTACGATAATTTTGGTTGAAAATACGACAATTTTAAGGCTCCCGTACGATAATCCAGTCGAAATAATCTGGCAACCCCGATTTTGCTGCTCCAGTCGAAGTGGTCATGGCATCGGTTACACAACTCAGGGGAAAATTATCGAAATTTGTGCTCTATCCTCGTTGTAGGTATTCCACGTGCTATGCGATTAATAGGTGAGTATTAACAGTTTTATTGTTATAAATATAAAATGATAAATGCAGGGGAATTGTTAATAATATAAAAAATGCGATAGACATTCCCCCTATCTCTGACGATGTGTTGTTTATATTTACGATGTTTACATCCAAGGCCTTGTTTACATCTGTCATAAATTGTCATACATCATTGAAACCTGGTTAGGTGTAGGTATTAGCAAGAGGGAATGAGTTAACATTGAAACTTTGAGATATTCCCAGCTATTTCATAACTAGCATTCAAAATGACGTAATATCTGGCATGGCTTATGTTCTCCTAGCTTTAATTTACAACGTAGTTTATTAATAGTAATAAGACTTACAATCAATGCTAGTATGTATAGGCAAGGCTTGCAGGACTTAAAGATATTTTTATATTTAGGATAATTTGTGGGCCTTAGTAAAGTTGTCAGGCAGCTTAACCTAACCTGATAGATCCTTAATACCGCAATACTATTTTATTTATTGCACCCCTCCCCCCTTTCAAGATACTAATTTGGTATATATTAACACCAAAACTGCCTGGATGTATGCTGAAATGTATTCTTAACCCTTTTACCCCCTGGCTATTTGGAAATTTCCAACCCTTAACCCCCAGGGGGTTATTTTTTTCCCAGCACATTTTGCAGTATATGTTTTTTAAATTGCTCTAACAACCTTAATTTTTGTCATAGAGAGGTCAGGTTGGTCTCATTTTCTTGGAAAATGCCTGAATTTTCTAAAAAAAATTATCAAAAATATGAAAAAAAAAAATTTTTATAGCATTTTTTTGCAAGGACGTACCGGTACGTCCATGGGGGTAAAGGGATGGGTTTTGTGAAACGTACCAGTACGTCCTTTGGGGGTAAAAGGGTTAATATATACACACTTTTCTTACTACCGTACTATGGGTTGATTTTTGTGTGCCCCCCCAAGCTACTTATTTAGTATATATTAATATTAACACTGTCTGGATATACGTTGAATCATATTTAATCTCCAGACACTTTCCTTTCCACCCCATTACAAATTGATTCCCCCCCCACTAAAATTGCTACCAAATTAATATATATTAACAACGCCCTCTCTATGTACGGTGAAACGTGTTAATAACCTTTAGGCACTTCTCTCTTAATCCTTTTACCCCCAAAGGACGTACTGGTACGTTTCACAAAAGCCATCCCTTTACCCCCATGGACGTACCGGTACGTCCTTGCAAAAAATGCAATAAAAATTTGTTTTTCATATTTTTGATAATTTTTTGAGAAAATTCAGGCATTTTCCAAGAGAATGAGACCAACCTGACCTCTCTATGACAAAAATTAAGGCTGTTAGAGCAATTTAAAGACAATATACTGCAAAATGTGCTGGGAAAAAAATAACCCCCTGGGGGTTAAGGGTTGGAAATTTCCAAATACCCCGGGGGTAAAAGGGTTAATCTTTTTTTTATATGTCATATGGAGAAATGCTAAAATGACCAGCAGTCGTCCATTTCATGAAGCGAACTCCTGTTTGACTAGAAATTGTATTATCTTATAAATCATTTACTCCAATTTTATTTTAAACAGAATTGACTGTTAAAGTGTTGTGCTGTTATAAAATGTTACGTATTCAAACTGTGGTAGTTACGGTATTTTTAGGGAAAACATCCCATTATGAGAAGCCACAAGACATTTGGGGTGTGTGTATGTATGTATGATAACGGTCACCTGTATGTAATATCATGTCTAACTTAGAATACGGCAGTGTAAGAGGGGTTGCAGGAGTGTGTGAACTTCCCCCCCCCCCTCTTAGGTAAGTAGGTAAGGACATGGCTTGTAGCGTAAATTAGGTTAGTGCATGTCCATTTTTAATGAACTTGTGAGCAATTGGCCACTGATTTAAAAAGGCTCCAGACATTTTAGCCCTTTTACCCCCACCATAAGGTTAAATTTCGAGCACATTTTGCTATATAATTTTTTAAAATTGCTCTATCAGGCTTAATTTTTGTCCTAGAGAGGTCAGGTTGGTCTCATTCTTTTGGAAAATGCCTGAAGTTTCTCGCAAAATTATCAAAAAAATGTGAAAATATGTAATCAACAGTGTTTTGCAAGAACGTACCGGTACGTCCTTTAGGGGTGAAAGTGTTAAAGACCAAGAAATACTGCTATCTCTGACAACAATAGCTCTTTTTTTTATTTTTTAGGAAAAAAAACATGTCGTGGAAAAATGCTCCCTTTCAATCTTTAATTAATCTCTTCCTTTACCATAACCGAGACCAATCAGACTGCAAGGTAAGACCCGTAGGTTAAGGTAAATTACAGCATTCTAAGGGTAGAATGAATGGGAGCGTAGCACCCTCCAGTAGGTAAGGCCATGGTGTCCTAAGTTAGGTTAGGTGGGGAAACCTTAGTTTACCTTGTATGTTTGTTTCCCCGGTGAAATATGATTTTTTAAGGTATGAAAATACATTTGAAATAGAGTCTTTCAGTCGAGAAACATGCCAAGTGCCATTTTTAAAAAGTGTCAGAAATCGCGATTGAAAATTGCCTATTATCAATCGCGAATTACTTGGTAAATATAATAGCTAGGAGTTTCATATTTGTTATAAATATAAAATTTGCTACTATTTATAACAAATATGAAACTCCTAGCTATTATATTTACCGAGTAATTCGCGATTGAAAATTGGCAAATTTCAATCGCGATTTCTGACACTTTTTAAAAATGGCACTTGGCATGTTTCTCGACTGAAAGACTCAATTGTAAATGGCAAATTTAAAAATTGAAAACCATTTTCTTAGGGATGAATTGTTCGTTAGCGACAAAAGTTACGCATAAGAAAGTGATTTGACTCGAATAGTGTCAAGAGGATATGAATATCATCGTGTATACGAGCGTTTAAGTCATTACTTTTTACCGACAACCAGACATTAGGCCGATAACTGAACCATTGTCCTTATTGTGGTAACAGATTCAGGAGGAAATTCTTTTAACCCTTTTACCCGCGGGGTATTTGGAAATTTCCAACCCTTAACCCCCAAGGGGTTATTTTTTTCCCAGCACATTTTGCAGTATATATTTTTTAAATTGCTCTAACAGCCTTAATTTTTGTCATAGAGAGGTCAGGTTGGTCTCATTCTCTTGGAAAATGCCTAAATTTTCTAAAAAGAATTATCAAAAAATATGAAAAACAAAATTTTTATAGCTTTTTTTTTGCAAGAACGTACCGGTACGTCCATGGGGGTAAAGGGATGGCTTTTGTGAAACGTACCAGTACGTCCTTTGGGGGTAAAAGGGTTAAATAAATTAGAATATTGGATACTATTTCAACTTTCAATAACAATTTGAATGGTGGCAGTGTAGAGGCAGAAGATGACTCATCAATTTTACAATAGCTTACTTCAAAATAGCAAATATTTATTTTAGTAATGTTACTATTCCTAAAATATTTTATTTTTCCTTATTTCCTTTCCTCACTGGGCTATTTTACCTGTTGGGGCCCCTGGGCTTATAGCATCCTGCTTTTCCAACTAGGGTTGTAGCTTAACATATAATAATAATAATGGAAGATTTACCAAGGCTTAAAAGGTTTGGTTGTACACGTATGCTATGTAATAAAATAAATCTTACTAAATGACATGTGTTGATAAACAACATAATTCACCTATTCATTTTGCATTTGTTCCGATATGAATACATTTACAAACCATATCTCTTTTTCTGGGTCGACCTGTGGCGGCCGGTGAAAAGAGTCCTTCTTATATATCTTTTCTGATAAAACCTTCCAATTATACCAGAGAAAGATAAAAGCATGGAATGCTGAGGTTACAACCCTCGCGCGAGCACCTTTTGGGGGTCGTGTATAAAGCAAAGGCGCGTGAAAACCACTATTCACAGGTTGTCTTCCATTTAGTTAATTCCTTCGTCAAACGGATGGGCCGATACAAAGGCCCTAGCCAACCGCCAGCGCCACACCACCCACGCCACGACGCGAGCGCCATCTGAACAACATCCTTCTTTTTGGACTGCTAGAATAGTGTGTAATTTGTGGTGCTCTCGACCTTTTTTTTAACATTCGTGGATTTATTTTGTCATGTCCGAAGCTCCATCTTCACACATTCCAATGAGGTGGTTCTAGTTAGTGTGCAAAGCTCGTACTTTTGATTTTGGTCGGAATCTGTACAGACGTAGGCCTACTTATTGCTGCCTTGTGTGCTTGTTAACTCTTTGCTTTTTTTATTTAGAAATGAATAAATGTTGTAGAATAAAGTCTTGCTCAAGGGATATTTTAAAGGAAGAGGATGAGGGTTTTCAGTTGTTTTCCCACATGCTGTAAATGTGTGACTGTTTTGTGTGCAAACCTGCCATTCTTCAATTTATCAATGTTCCTGTTGTTAGTGTGGCCATACTGTGACAGCAACATCAAAACAACCTAAGAAATTTTGGACATTCCTTAAATGTCGACAATGTGAGCCTCAGGCATTTGTCACTCTTGAAACATTGCTATTACTCTGTCGGAAAAGGGGGGGTTTTGCTACCGCCAAGTGTTTAATAGGAAGGGCCCCACCCTTCTAGCCCATGCAGTGGTTTCTTCACCCATGGGGAAGTACTAAGGGTATATCACCTGTAAATGTTGTCTCTGATGTTACAAAAAGTCCCCCCATGTGAACTTTGTCATTGGCTTGCACGACCCCTTAACTGGTAAACTTCCAGTTCCTCCTTCTCTACCTCATCGTCATTAGATTCTTCAGGTGTTGCTACTTGTAAAAGAACAGGTATAAGACATCACCAAAAAAGTCTTGTACATACATACATATACCAAAGGCACTTCCCCCAATTTTGAGGGGTAGCCGACATCAACAAGAAACAAAACAAAAAAGGGGACCTCTACTCTCTACGTTCCTCCAGCCTAACCAGGGACTCAGCCGAGTTCAGCTGGTACTGCTAGGGTGCCACACCCCAACCTCCCTTGTAATCCATAATAATTTACTTTCCTTCCCTCCTTATCAACAGGGTTATGGTGATCTGGTGGTAGTATCCTTGCATGGTGATTGCCCGACTAGGGTTTGAGTCCCACTCAAATTCGTTAGTTCCTTGAGTCGCTGCAACCTTAACATCCGTGTGAGCTAGGGGAGCTGGTTTACCTGCTGAGTCATCAGTAGCCATTGCCTGGCCCACCTTGGTCCTAGCATGGGTGGAGAGGGGGCTTGACACTGATCAGTCTTTAGGACATTGTCCTGCTTTATAGGACAATGTCACTGTCCTTGGCCTCTGCCATTCATGAGCAGCCTTTAAATATGTGCAATCCATAATAATTTTCTTTTCTTCCTTCCTTACCAACATGTAGTCAATTTATATATCATTTTATCCACTTTTATTATTTGCAGACTGATTAACCCTTTCACCCCAAAAAGGACGTACCGGTACGTTCTTGCAAAACACTGTTAATTACATGTTTTTGCATATTTTTGATAATTTTACGAGGAATTTCGGGCATTTTCCAAATGAATGAGACCAAATTGACCTCTCTAGGACAAAAATTAAGCCTGTTCGAGCAATTTAAAAAAAACATATAGCAAAATGTGCTCGAAATGTAACCTTAGGGTGGAGGTAAAAGGGTTAATAGGAGTCTTGTACAGTTAGACTCCAAATGACCTGCACTAGGAATAGACGGTGCAGTGCCAAGAACCGTCTCATCCTGAGGAGGTGTTACGGTACAAGGTATGGGCGCACATGCCAAACCGAGCCAGCCCTCTCATGTGGGATGAACAGCACAGGCCCCTCTTCTCTCCTTTTTCTGGACTATCAGCCGATCTTGCTCTCTCTTTCATATGGGAGAGAGAGACAGAGGCAGTACTGTATATGCTGGAAACTATCCCGCACTGACTTGATTCATTCTCTGAGCTTACACATAACCTAAAATGCTGATATCCTTAAACAATATTTTCCATTTAGAAATAAAGGAAATATATTCAGTGCATTACACATGTCCATAAATATACATACTGTTTACAGTATAGTACACTGAAATTTAAAGGTATGTACAGTAGTAGTCATTAATGTTAAAATTATAATCCCTAACATCCGAAAGGATTACTTATTAGTAATTCACAATAAAAAAAACATTTAAATACAGTGTAGTGACAAATTAAATGTCGCAAGGAGGGGTGTGAGCTAAAGCGAGTTAAAATGAAGTCGATATATAAAACACTGCGTGGGTGGTGATTTTTGTGCATCGCGTGCTTGTCTCATTAGTAATTGTCTACTAAAAATGCCCATATAGCCGAAAATTGTTGCTCGCAACCCGAAGAAGGAGTCGTCAAAGTTAAAGAGGATCAATCAGCCAGAATTTAGTGTGACTGACCGATCTCTCCCTCTGCACGCGAAGGAGGATAGTACGTACCAAGAACGTACCCATCTTCAGGAAGGTGTCTTAATGCACAGTACAGGTGCTTAAGCGTCCGCTACCTTTGCTTGTCCCCTGTACAGGACCAAGCTGACGCACCTCCTCGTGGGCATTTGTGGGACATTCCTACCCAAATAGAAAGCAGGTCACTCATGCTGAAGGAGAAACCTACGTTCGGTCTTCTGAATCATACAAGTGACAGGATCATTCCTAACGTGAGTTTGAAGATTATCCATGGTCTCGTGAACAATCCCTTTGTCATCGGTTATTGCGAGATCGTTCTCCATGAGCTCTGTCGCTGTGATATCAGTAACCACTCGATCAGTCTCCCTGCGATTGGAAACCTCACGCACATTTTTCGTATGATCACGGGTTTCAAATCACCAGGGAACGAGATCACCCGTCATCTGTTCCATCCAACTTTGTCCTTTCAGGTGTGAAGGCTGTGACCTTCTTGGCACACTAGTGAGCCAACTGTATCCTGAAGAGGAGGCCACTTCACCTGGTAGGTGGAGCAAGAGGAGGCACTATCCCTAAGGAATGCCCTAGTGCTGGAGACAGGAAAACTTTTCCTAAAGAATGCCACGAAGATTAAGTTGGAGATGTGGAAGGCGAGCCAAGACTCCCTTATCCATCGGGCAGTTACCTTAGAGAGCCCAGGCCCTTCAGAGGCAATAAATGCAGGACTTTTAAACACCACCACACCTTTGGCATAGGCGCTGAAGGGGACTTTGGCATCCTTCAGAGCCCCATCTGCAACTCAAGCCTCTTCTTCCTTGAAGAAGTGTGTGGATGGGACACGACCCCTTCGTCCCCCAACTGTCCAGTTGAGGAAAAGGTGGCGGAAGTTGGCATTCCCTCCCCTCAACTACCGCCCTCTCTTTAGATCTAGTTTGTCCTGCAGATATCATTCAAGATGGAGATAGCAGACACCGTACGATCTGCCATCAGTTAAGAATTTGTGCTTTCTGTGAACCCGAAGGATGCATGCATCCAGATAACCATCCACAGGTCCTATAAAAAGTACAGTACCTCCACTTCGTAGTGTACCGGTTCTAACCCATGTGCTTCAAACCGTCTACTGCTCTCTAAGCGTTTATGCTTGTCTCTACTTGGGCCCACGTAAATGGGATTCACCTTTCGAGAGATCTCGATAATTTTCTGATCCTGTCCTTTAAGAGGCTGTTGTTCCAGGATGGATTCAGAATACTTTTCATTTGCCATAATCTGAAGATTGTAATCAATCGGGAAAAGTCCAGTCTCATACTCGAGCAGGGATGAAGCACATGGGCATGCAGATAGACACAACAATAGTGTGTAGTGGAGTCATCCCATCGGATCATCGTATCAGCACTCGGGCAGCGCACCCATTCTTGAGCAATCAAGAACTACTGGCTTGACACTGACAATGTCTTTTAAGTCATCTTTTGTCATTGAAGAAGCTTGTTCCACACAGTTGTCTCTACCAGCAATCACTCGAGTGGTGTTAGAAGCATCACTGGTCAGCAGCCATCGATCTCCCTTATCATGGGTTCCAGTGGCGCAAGAAGTAAAGGACGATCTGGTCTGGTGGCTGAAGCCAAAAACTTCGCCTGGGGAGCTCCACTTGACTCCGCCCTCCAGAAATGCTGTTCACACCAGCATCCAAGTAATGGTGGGGCATATTCATGAGAAACCAAACCGCCTCGGGAATATTGTCCACACTAAAAAAGCACCTGCATATAGACCTGCTGGAAATGCAAGCTTTCCAACGGAGTTTGCTAAGGCACTGGGTAGCGTTGATAAGCGACAATACTACTGTCATATTTTACAACAACAAACAAACAGATCCTTTTAGATGCAATAAGCAACGCGTTAGGGCTGTCATCAAGGTTCATCCGAACAAGAGGAATGTTTTAGCCGATGTGATCAGTCACCAGAGACGCGGTGTAGGGTCAGAGTGGTCCCTACATCGAGAATGCCTTCCAACACCCTTAAATAATCTAGATGCTTTTCCTCCCTTCTACCAGATTTGCTGATTACTTGACTGACAGTTCCTTCTACCAGATTCGCCGATTACTCGACTGACAGTTCCTTCTACCAGATTCGCCGATTACTCGACTGACAGTTCCTTCTACCAGATTCGCCGATTACTCGACTGACAGTTCCTTCTACCAGATTCGCCGATTACTCGACTGACAGTTCCTTCTACCAGATTCGCCGATTACTCGACTGACAGTTCCTTCTTCCAGATTCGCCGATTACTCGACTGACAGTTCCTTCTACCAGATTCGCCGATTACTCGACTGACAGTTGACGGCATCAGGTTTTGTTAAACAAATATCGGACCGATTGTAAAGCCGTTGTACAACGAGTATACTGTAGTACGTAGTTCAGTGAGGAGTACTGTACCTGTAATGGTAATGTAACCATAGCCACCCTGAGAAGATACTGCTAAATACTTAATAAAATTCCCAGAAGGGCACCTGACAGCGTACCACACCAACGCTTTGATTGTAGCAAGCTCCGCAACCCAGAGGTGGCACAGAACTACAAGGAGGCCTGCGAACGTCACCTCGCAGACCCCGTGGGTCAGGCCACTGTTGAGTACCACTGGACCACCCTCAGAAACGCCATGGCCCGTGCCAAGGAGGAAACACTAGGCTACACCACCAAGAAACGGCAGGATTGGTTCGATGAGAATGATGCTACCATCTCTCTTCTCATTGAAACCAAACGACAAGCACGCCTGACTTTAGAAAACCAACCAACAGCAGCTAACAAATGTGCTCACAAGGTGGCTGAAGCTGATTGCCAAAGAGGGATCCGTGAAGCCCAGAACACCTAGTGGCAAAGAAAAGCTGCAGAAATACAGAGTTTCGCTGACCAACGTGACCTGCGCAGCTTCTATGCAGCTACAAAGGAAATATTCGGTCCCACACGGTCATCAGTGGGCGGCCTGAAGGACGCGGATGGGGCCACGACCATCACCGACAGCGAGGGCATCCTGGCCAGGTGGAGGTCTCACTTTGAGAACCTCCTCAATGACCAAGCAGATACCCCAGACGATCTCCTACGAATGACCCCGCAGCATCCCGTCCGTCACTGGATGGCACTACCACCCTCCATACAGGACTTCAACAAGGCCCTGCAGCGCATGAAGCTCGGCAAAGCCCCAGGGCCAGACAACATCCCGTTGGAGCTCCTCACTCACGGTGGCCCTGGGTTGAGGAACCGTTTGATGCTCCTTATACTGAAAATATGGGAGACCAAGACCCTCCCCAGTGACTTCCGCAATGCAAACATCATTACCATCTTCAAGAAGGGAGACAGGGAGAACTGTAACAACTACCGGGGAATATCACTACTAAGCATCGCGAGTAAGATTTTCGCTCGGATTCTCCTTGACCGCCTCCTTATTCTCGCAGAAGACGTCCTGCCAGAGTCCCAGTGCGGCTTTCGACCTTCCCGCGGGACCATAGACATGATCTTCTGCGCACGACAACTACGAGAGAAGAGCCTCGAACAACAACAGCCCATAATGTTCATCTTCTGGGATTTGAAAAAGGCCTTCGACAAAGTACCTCGACCTGCCATGTGGGCTGTCCTCAAAAGATATGGCTGCCCACCCGATTTTGTCAAGCTGGTGCGTGCCCTCCATGACGGAATGGTTGGGAGAGTCTGCCACCAGAACTCTCTTTCAGGCCCATTCCCCATTAACGGCGGCCTGAAGCAGGGCTGTGTTCTGGCCCCAACGTGTTTCTCACTATACACCGCAATAATGCTCAACGAGATTCCCCCAGACACACCCTCAGTCGACCTACGTTTCCGCATGGATGGAAGCGTTTTCAACCTCGCTAGACTCCGCGCCAGAACCAAGACCACCTTGTGTGCAGTGCGAGAACTGCAGTATGCTGACGACAATGCCACCCCAGGTCAGACGGCAGAGGACCTGCAGTCGTTAGCTGATGCATACAACTCTGCCTACGAACGTTTTGGGATGCAAGTCAACACAGACAAAACCAAGACCCTCGTCCAACATCCACCAGGACTGATGCTCCCGAACTTCAATACCACCAGTGAATGGCCAACCGTTAGAACAGGTGGACCAGTTCTCCTACCTAGGGAGCATCCTAACATCAGCTCCCACAAGCAAAAAGGACGTGGAGAACAGGATCAGGGCAGCCCACTCCGCCTTTGGCCGACTCAGCTGCCGCGTATTTAACAACCACGCACTGACAATGACCACCAAAATAATGGTATTCAGGGTAGCAGTCCTCTCCACGATCCTGTATGCACGTGAAACATGGCCGCTATATAGAAGCGATATTAAAAACCTAGATCGCTTCCAACAAATGAAACTGAGGCAGATCTTGAAAATCCCCTGGGAGAGCCACACCACCAACATTGAAGTCTTAGAACGTGCCTCGCTGACCAGCGTGGAGGCCACCATTATCCACCACCGCCTCCGCTGGATAGGACAAGTGCATAGGATGGATCCATCTAGGCTCCCAAAGAAGATATTCTACGGAGAACTGACCCAGGGCACCAGACCACGAGGAGCCCCGAAAATGCGCTATAAAGATCAACTAAAGCGCACCCTGGCTCTAACTGACATCGATCCTTCCTCATGGGAAGAAACAGCCAGGGACAGGAAAACCTGGAGGAGTACAGTACACCATGGCACCGTGGACTTCGAGGAGAGGAGGAGGCTAGGAGGAGAAGAAGGAGAGAGCGATTAGAACAGCCCCGCCCACCACCTACCCTCCCTTGTGAACACTGTTCGCGACTCTTCCACCACAGACTAGGACTTAACAGCCACATCAGACATAAGCAATCACCCCAAAGATAGGAGGCTGATGGCTAACGACAGAACCCAATACTCGGACACGAGTGGGCGCCGACGACGATAATAAAATTCATTTGGTGTAGATAGTTGAGAGCCTAATGTTTGTATAGTAGCAGGTTTGGTAAATAATAATATTTCATTAATATTTAGTTGTTCTTTCATGAATACAAACCCTCGTCCTTTTGTAGGAGTACGATTTGTGCTGCTGGAAACTCGGTTGTTAAGATTTTATAACAAGGTGTCACTAGTTATAGGTGGGTGGCAGGGATGCGCCCCCCCCCCCCCCCCTCTGGCCAGCTACCTGAATAACCACTTTGACTTTAGCCGCTAAGGTGTAGAGAAGTAATTTGACCACTAACTCTTTCCAGTGTGATTAGTTGATTTTGAGAATGGAAACAACTACGATTTTGGCTGGAAGTATGGAAAGTTTATGACCTTTAGTGCAGTGGAACCCCATTAATTGTTCCCTTCTTACAGGGGTCGCGACTATGAGAAGTCAGTGCCCTACAAGGAATGTAAATCATGACCATCATAGCAGTTGAGTTCAGCATGAGGAGGAAAAGGCTACGCAAGATACTTCTCCGAGGTTGGCGTCGAAGTCGAAGAGTTCCGTTAAACCTCTCTCCTTTCTCTGGTACTCAGGCTTTTGAACCTTTTTTCACCCCTCCCTGATAGGGTGTAGGAGATGTACGGTGATCTAATTAACCTCAACGTAAGCTCTGAAAGAGTTGGTCCTACCCAATTTCCAGATGGTTCAGAGTGAGCCTGACAATTAGAGATAGTGCCTTAAGGATACCGTCCTTAGGGTCGGAGAGCATCCTGTCAACAGAGACACTTACGTTAGCATTAGCAACCTCTAAACATAGAATTTCCTCACTCGATCCCTTTTCCTGACACCCCTGCAGAGGAGAAGGCTGACATGATCTGCTCAGGTCTACCAGAGACCTTTGAAGGTGCAGTTGATGACAGATCTTTATCTTCTGCATTGAATCTTGATGGGTAAGAGCCTACTAGGAAGTGCCTTTGGTCTTCCTTTCCTAGTCCGGTGCCCTCGAATAATTCACGCCTCACTGAGGCTAAGAGGAATGGAAACCTGCAGTGGCCTAAATCGTAACTGACTTTCTTCCGAGAGAGCAATCTGCTCACATTTTGGTGTGCATGTGTCAAAGCACTTGTTTTTGCCCTCAGACATTTATGCTGCTAATAGGGTATATTTGGCAATAGGCCCGCTCTCCCAATTAAGCGTAAATTGATCTGGAGATCTTATGCTCATTTTTCTGTATAAGCTCATGTGCTCAAAAGCAATTGCACTCAAGTACTGTACAGTACACCCTTCTGTTTGCAATCATACTCACTGACATCTCAGTGCTCATACTTGCTCGCCTTAATGCACTTATATACATTTGCTTCCAAGCGTGCATGCTCGCTCATGGAGTCTTTCCTGTTATGGTCAGGCATAACTGTCAGCTTACATGCACTTGCTGGTTAGCGCTTTCAAGTTTTTGTGCTCACTTGCAAGCACATTCAGCTGTTGGCTATCACGCACAATCTCCTTGAATATTACAAGCTCTTGAGCATGCGTGCTCTTCGGCTTTTGAGTGTGCATTAGAAATTGAACAAGGTTTGCATTGGAAAAGCTCTCTTACAGAAGAGAATATGCTTTTTCCTGTGTGCAAGCACTCAATTCTCAAATCTCATCCTTAAAGATAAACAAGCGCAATTGTACATGCAAGCCCTTCAGTGGGAACGTTTTCTCGACAGAGCTAGAAATTTCTATGCCTTTTCACTCTCCCAGTAAACCTCTTGTACATGTACTGATAATATTAGGTTCTCTTTACTTAATGAACGATTGGCAGAGGGTTATTCTCCTGTTGGGAGACATAACCTAGACCAACCAAGTGTACAGCAGTCACCTGTAAAATCTCCCTGGGTAGTGAAAACACGCCCTTCTAGAGCTCAGTCCTCAGACTAAGGTGACTCTCCCAAGGTAAAGTTTGTTCCGTAACTGACAGACAAACCACGCTATTTAATAGGGGTTATTACTTTCGGCGTAGCTGAAATGACGAGCCATTAGAATTTTAACGAGGGTTGACTACCCCACCGCTAGTTAGCGGGGGGGGGGGGGGGTAGGGAGGGTAGCTTGCTACCCCGCCTCACACACACCTGTGCTTGAGCTCACTTTGCTCTCGGCTCGGGTGGTAGTCGGACGTGTCCGCTTTCACCCTCGCCTTTCTGACAGCCATTAATACTTTTTGCTTTTTCTTTTACAGGTGTGTTTGAAGTTGGCCTCTGCTATCATGCGAAAGTGTCCAGGATTACCCGACCGCCCTTGTGGTACGTTTATGTCGGCGGTTGATACGGGCCCTCACACCCTTTGTCCTTATTGTAGGGGCCAATGGTGTGATAGAACTAATAAGTCTGGTGAGTGTAGGGAGTGGTCTACCTCCCAGTGGGAGAAGTTTTCTTGGCGACGGAAGAAGTCCAAGTGGGATATTTCTCCTTCGAAGGTTTCTTTGAAAGGAGAAAATCCCAAGGACTCTTCTTCCGTTGCCCAAACCTCCTCCGAAGCTCCCGCTCGATCGGTTTCTTCCGAGAAACTGTCGAGTGGTAGCGTAGGCCATAGTTCTGTTGCCCGAACTCGGGGAGAGGGAGAGGGAGTTGTCTCCCATAGCTAGGCAGCTCCTCCCTCTCCCCTGGGGGAGGATTTGAATATTAATTTGTGTACTAATGATTTGTTTCAGCTTTGGTCTTCCTTGAGGGTTGAGGGTTCGACCTCCAAGGAAGCCTTGTTTGACATGATCCGGTTGGGGGCCGCTGTCAAACAATCGCCGACTTTGGCAGAGGTTGATCCTCTGTTTATCGTCGACGTTTTGCTGGCAGAGGCTTCCGATGCGGTATCTCTGACTTCTGCACCTGATCAACCTGCTGTAGCTGAAGGCTTAGTTTCTCCCTCTGCTCATCCTTCGAAGGAGGAACTAAGTCCAACAGTCTCTCCTGCCGGTGATTCTCCCCCTCGGGAGAGTTCACTCACAGAGACTCCGCTTCAGAGGACTGCTGACGGTCAGCTCGCTGACCCCACGGCCCCAATAGGGCGCATACGGCGTAAAGCTCGCCTTCCTCTTCGTCGGAGAGGCCTTCCTTCACCTCCCAAGGGTGTGAGGAGGCGCCTCTTCGGTTCATCGTCTCCGCCGCAGAGGAGCCTCGACATTGTTCTCCGACTCTCCCAGCCACAACCCTGGACCTCTCTACTGATCGTTCATGATCCCCTTTGGTGGAAGGTCGTCCTTACAAAGGACACGTCGACCTTCTACCCGTCAGACCTGCTGACCTGCCGTCGCCGTTCCTGGTTGCGGATGCGCTGTGGGCGCCGACACATCCTGTTGTGAGACAGGCAACGGTCCCTTCGGGGCAACAAGGGCGTATGCGCAAGTTGGCACATACGTCCCTTACGCGCCAGCGCTCTCCTGCGCGCAAGCGCTCATCTACTGCCGACGATGCTCCTGCTAAAGCGCGCCAGTGCTCACCTGCGCGCCAGCGCTCTCTTGATTGCCTGTGCGCTATGCGCGCCATCGTTCTCCTGCGCGCCAGTGCTCTCCACGCCAACGATCTCCTGCGCGCCCATGGTCTTCGGATCTGGGCCAAGTAGGGAAGTTGAATACTTCCCCTGCTCGTCAGCGCTCGCCAACGCGCCGTCGATCTCCACCTGCGCGCCATCATTTGCCAGCACGCCTTCGCGCGCAGTCTCCCACTCGCGCCCACGCCCATCTCCCCAGCCTGATGTGCGTACTCATGCGCACCCGCGCGCAAGAGATGTCTCTCCTGCGTGCGCGCCCAACGGTATCATCGCCCGCACACCCCCCAGATGCTGAAGCCTTAATGAGGATGGGGGGCTTAGGGACTAGCAGTTGGGCTCTAATGAACAATGGGAACTACTTCCCCACTGGACCTCGGTGCCCAACTGTTGATCCAACTAAATTAGTCAGCACTTTCTCTCCGTTCTTTTGATTACTTCTTATTTTCTCCCATCTCTTCCTCTCGGGCATGAACTTGTTGACGACTTTAGTTTGTACGACTTAGGTTTTGACTGCTGTTTTGGATTTGGCGCAGGGTGGGATGGATGTCATACCATCTCAACCTGTACAAATTTAGACGCCATCACCCTCTGGCAGACCCCTTTGGGTGCAGACTAAGTCTGTTAAGAGTCGGGCTCCAATGATCCGGTTTTAAGTCACCCATATTTGCGGGTAATGGGTGACGCTAGGCATTGGAGTCGTCGGTGGGAGGGGCTAACTACCCCCACTGACCAGTGTACGCCCACCTTAAGAGAGGCAGCCCCTCTCTAATAGAGGACTGGTCCCCGCTGAAGCCTCTTCTCGTGTTGGGCCACATGGGATAGGAGGACTGAAATCCTCCGATAAGAGGTGGATAACCCGGCTTGCTTCTACTCCAAAAACTAACCCCTCTGTTGACGACCCGGAAACTCTAAAGGACCATGCCACTTATGTTCAAAAACAAAGTAATTTGGGTGACATGGAGAATTTGCGAATCCTTCACGTCACTCAGATCCCCATTGAAACCAATTACGATGTTCTTTATAAATTATTTCAATGTTATGGTCACATCAGGGAAATTAGAATGAGGCTTGAAGGTGACAAATGGGATTCATGGATATCATTTGATAATCATGATGAAGCATTCAACGCTATCAATGATATCATAAATATTAAAATCAGTAATTTGAATTTCAAGGGTGCTCTTTGCGATCGGGTACCTAAGAATCTGGTTGTATATAGGCCTGCAGATTGGATTGATAAAGGTATAGAGGTAGTTGTACCTTCCCAGAGAAAGCCAAAACCACCAAAGTGGCTTGTTGCTCAATCAAAAGGGAGTACTGGAAATTATTTCAAAATATGTAAATTTCTTCAGAAGAAAGTAGGTACAGTACTATCGCACCAGGAGATATATCTCGGTTTGGAAAGAACAGTTTCCTAATAAGTGCCAAATCAGAAACTCAATCGGTTATACTTTCCAATTTAAATACAGAGAACGATGACATAAAGCTGGATGTGAAACCCCATCTAAACTTTAGTTATGGAAGGGGAGTAGTTTTTAATAGAGACTTATATGAATTCACAGAAGAGGAGATATTGGCCATGTGTCCTTTAACTGTGTGGAAAGTGCATAAAGTCCCTGGAACGTCAATGATTATCCTGACTTTCCAGGATGCTGATGTGCCTTTCCACATTTGCATAGAGAATGAACGAATTAAAGTGCGAACTTTAAAGCAGGAGCCGCTGCAATGTTTTAATTGCTTTAGATATGGGCATCCATCTAAAGTATGTAAGAATGATAAAATGTGTAGTACATGCTCTAATGTTTACCATGGAGAATGTAGACTAGAGGCCAATTGTATAAACTGCAATTTGAATCACAAATCTACGGATAGGAACTGCCAGCAATATGAATTGGAAGAGGCTGCTCTCAATAAATCCAGTATCGAACACATAAGTGTGGGGCATGCCAAAAGACTATTAAATAAATCAGCAAGTTATGCAAAAGTATTGAAATTGGGAGAAAAAATGAGGCAGGAGACATCCAACCCTCCTAATACTGCCTCTATTCCCCAGAAAAGAAATTTGCCATCTTCTGATAGAATTTTAGAGGATAAGGCAAGAATATCACGTAAGACTTTTCTCACCTCTAGTAAACCTTTGTCCCCCACTACAAAGGATAATACTAACCTCTCTCAGGCTATATCTTTGCCTGATTTGATGGAGGTTCCACATAAACAGAATTATCAGGTGCGCCTGTAGTGGGGAAAACATCAAAACCTAATAAATCACCACCTGTCAATAGGAAAAGAGAGAGACCTCCATCTCTCTCACCCCCATCCATTAAAAACACCAAAGTTATGACATCAAATAGATATGATGTTTTGCCTGTTGATATTTCAGATCAACAGGAAAACTTCTTGAATCAATCAAAAATTCAAGTGGAGGTCCACCATCCCCCACAAGAATTAGGTAACAACAACACTGAAAAGGCTAATATAAAACCTAATTTATCAAGACCCAAACTTAAAAAGCCTACAGAAAAAATTGTCAAATCAAAAACTGTCAATGGGAAGACCTCATCAAAGATGTCTTCCAGAAAATAATACATAGTTTTTTCATCCATTTTGCAATGGAATTGTCAGGGTTTGAGGGCCAAATATGAAGAACTTAAGCTCTTAATTCACGAGCATTCCCCCATAATTGTATGTCTCCAGGAGAGCAAGCTTGATGCTAATACCCCTTGTCCTCGCGAATATATTAGTTATAGGACACCTTATGATCACGGAGTAGGGAGCCATGGCGGAAGTCTCATGTACATTCGTCGAGATGTTCCCCAAATACCTATATCTATACGTACAACCCTGCAGGCAGTTGTTGTACAAATTGATATAGGGAGAAAATATACAATATGCTCTCTGTACTTACCTCCAAATGATAATATTTTATATGATGATTTAGCAGAGGTCATTCAACAACTTCCTCAACCTTTTCTCTTACTGGGAGATATGAATGGTAGACATCTTTTATGGGGTGATGTTTTGGCCAACACAAGGGGCAATATTATCTCATCAATTGTGGAGAATGAGGATGTGGGACTCCTTAATACAGGAGAGCCCACACACTTCCATGTTCAGACAGGTACTTTGTCATGCATTGACCTTTCAATTGCAAGCTCTAACTGCCTTCTTGATTTTGATTGGAGGACATTATATGATTGGCATACTAGTGATCATGCACCAATCATTATAAACACCAACAAGGGTCCGCCTTTGCAAAGATCGCCACGTTGGAATCTAGACAAGGCAGACTGGGTTAAATTTTCTGAGCTAAGTGAAATCGAAGGGAGAGCAGAACAGTTTGAAAGTGTTGATGATGCCATAGACCTACTGAATGGAACTCTTCATACAGCAGGAGTCAATTCAATTCCCAAAACAACAGGGTTATTCAAACGACGACCAGTCCCGTGGTGGTCTTCAGAACTAACTGCACTCCACAGAGCCACAAAAAGATCTCTAACACGATTGCGTAGACGCAGAACTGATGAGAATTTAATTATGTACAAGAAATGTAGAGCACGTTTCCGTCGTGCCATGAAAGAAGCAAGGCGAAGGTCATGGATGTCTTTTGTTTCCTCCATCAACAGTAGAACACCACCATCTTCTGTGTGGAGGAAAGTAAAAAAGATAGCTGGTAAATTCACCCCCAACCCACCACCAGTGTTGAGGGTGAATGGGCAGTATGTAACTGAAGCAAATGAAGTTAGCAATGCCCTGGCTAATCATTTTTCAAATGTATCCAGCAAGTGTGAAGGAGCCCCTGGTCACCAGTATAGGAGCACTGAAGAAAAGAAAATTTTAAATTTTGCAACAAGAAGGGAAGAGTCGTATAATTCTCCTTTCACTGAAAGAGAATTTGATTCCGCACTTGCTCATTGCAAAGATACAGCCCCTGGACCCGATGGAATTCCATATGCAATGATTAAACATGTAAATTTTAATACAAAGCTATTTATTTTAAGCATTATTAATAGAATATGGCATGATCATAGTTACCCAAGTGTTTGGGAACTAGCCATTATTTTAGCCTTTTTAAAACCCGGTAAAGACTTTAAGTTTTTAGCAGCAAACTATCGTCCTATTGCATTGACATCTTGTTTATGTAAAATCATGGAGAAGATGGTCAATGCAAGGCTGATATGGTACCTTGAAAAGAGAGGTATTTTATCACCGATTCAATGTGGATTCCGAAAAATACACTCAACGACCGATGTGTTGATACGACTTGAGTCTTCTATTTGTGAAGCCTTTGCTTCCAAACAGCACCATGTTACAGTATTTTTTGACCTTGAAAAGGCATATGATACCACATGGAGATATGGTATTCTTAAAACCATTCATGAATTGGGATTGAGAGGAGAGCTGCCACTATTTATTCAGGCATTTCTTTCACGTAGAGTTTTTCAAGTGAGAGTGGGGGAAACTCTATCAGAGAGTAAGTGCCAGGAAGAAGGAGTTTCTCAGGGTAGTGTGCTGAGTGTAACCCTTTTTGCACTAGCAATTAATGGGATAACCTCAGCCATTCCCCAGGATGTTCTCTCAACATTATTTGTGGATGATCTCTCAATATCATTTGCTGGCACTAGAATGGCAATGGTTGAGAGAAAAATCCAACTCTCTATTGATAAAATTATCCAGTGGGCTGACATGAATGGATTTAAGTTCTCGACAAGTAAAACTACCATTGTCCATTTTTGTCGTATCCGGGGAGTACATCCAGACCTGGATATATACATTAAAGGTCAACGGATACCATGTGCAAGAGAAGCTAAATTTTTAGGTTTGATATTTGATTGTAGGCTTACATGGGTTTCTCACTTAAAAGCATTAAAAGCTAAATGTGTTGAAGCTCTGAATATCTTGAAAGTATTGTCCCATACATCATGGGGGGCAGACCGCAATACTATTTTAAAATTATACAAGGCCTTGATTTTTTCCAAAATTAGTTATGGTTGTGAGGTATATTCTTCAGCCACCCCAAGCCGGTTAAAAATATTAGACTCGATACATCATGCAGGTATTAGATTGTCTACTGGAGCTTTTAAAACGTCGCCTATCCCAAGTCTCCTCGTTGATGCTGGAGAGTTACCTCTAGACCTTTACCGAATGTCTTCCATTATTCGGTATTGGTTTAGATTGCAAAGACTCCCTAACTCTCTAGCCTTTCAGACTGCAAGCCTTGTAAGACACGCATCATACTTTGAGTTGCACCCAAAATCTCCTCAACCTTATGGCTTTCGGGTGAAACGATTATTAAATAGTCTGGATGGATATAATTAGAAATAAGGTACTTCCATTCAAGGTATCATCAACGCCTCCATGGAAGTTACCAGAGATATCTTTTTGTAAATATTTTATTGGAGATAAGAAGAATATGTCAGACCTAGAAGCCAGGTCTCTTTTTAATGAACATGTTAAAGAACATAGAGGATCAACTTTTATCTATACTGATGGCTCCAAATCTGATGCTGGCGTTGGATTTGGAGTACATAGTAATGGTTTTAATTGTAGAGGTGCACTTCCTCTGACCGCTTCCATATTTACTGCCGAACTGTATGGCATATTAACCGCTATTGAGAAAATAGCGTTGGAGAAGGAGGGTAATTTTACAATTTTTAGTGATGCAAGGAGTGTCCTTCAAGCTTTGGAAGTTTTTAATTCTAATAACCCTCCGTTTTAAAGATTTTAGAATGGCTCTTCATTATTGGACGGAGAGGTATAACAGTTCAATTTTGTTGGGTTCCAGCACATGTAGGTGTGTCCGGGAATGAGAAGGCAGATTCACTGGCTAAGGAGGCTGCATCCGAGTTGCTGCCAAGAAGGTATCCCATTCCCTGTAATGATTTCTTACCTGACATCAAGAAATTGGTTTGCAATAAATGGCAACAGCAATGGGATAGTCAAGATGGCAATAAAATGCGAGAGATAACAAATGACATATCTCCTTGGAGGTATAATATGATGCCCCGAAAATGGGAGACGTCTCTTTGTCGTCTCCGTATTAGTCACACTCGGTTGACACACAAGTTTCTGCTAAAGGGCCAACACCAACCGTATTGTGACGACTGTTTAGTACCTCTAACAGTAAGGCATTTGTTGACCGAATGCCCCAATTATAACAACTTAAGGAATAGATATTTGTTTGAGGCTCGAGGTGAGGGTGGCAGGTTCATCCTTGCCAAGATTCTTGGAAATGATGTGTCCTACCATGCAAGTGGCATTTTTAGATTTATTTCAGAAGCAGGTCTTCTGAAAAATATTTAACTTTTATGACATTCAACTTTTATGATTTTAATTGAATACTCTTTTATTTTTTATTTTATTTTATTTTTTATTTTTGTATACATAAATTAAATGTTACCGCCGTCAATGACCTCAGATGTCAGGATGCCTGAAAACTTTAAATCAATCAATCAATCGCCCGCACGGGCTCTTCAGTCTGACCCTGCGCGCCCGCGCGCACGCGAACATTCACCCTCGCGCGCAACCTTCTTTCTGCGCACCCTCTGCTGTCTCTGGCTCGCGCTCCTACACGCCATCGCTCGCCCGCGCGCACCCTCGCGCGCCAATATCCGCCCACGAGCGACCCAGGGTATTCCCCATCGCACGAGCGCCATCGTCATTAAACCCCCCCCCCCCCCACACGCGAGGCTGCAGGACAATGCGCGGCAAAATCGTTATCGTCGCATCCCCCCCCCCCCCGCAAGCGCAGAACAGCGCGCTCGCCAGCAGGGGGGAAGGTTCCAGAAAAGTCCAGGGACATTTCTTCTCCATCATCCTCTTCTTTTTAGGCGAATCCCCCTTTGGTAACTCCTCCCAGGGATCGGACGATCCCTTTCCCTCCAGAGGGAGTATCTGGCAGCGCAATCAGCAGCCTTGGTTTGGGACACTAGTTAGAGCAGTCATGCAGGCATTTAAACCTGTTCTCTCTGATCTGGGCCACAAATCCTTGGCAGCTTCTACTCCCCAGAAGAGGAAAAGAGGAGTTTCAAATGTGGTAACTTCTCTGAGGGCAAAGCTGACTCCTCGTAAGTCCTTGAGGCAGGCCTCCTCACCCCCCCAGATTTTTTCTCCCTCCCCTTCGGACGAAGACTTCCCATCCTCAGGGGAGTCACGTGAGGTGAGGTGTTCCCCCATTGCACCGATGAGGGAAACCCCACCTCGAGCTGGAAAGTCTTCTCGGGTAGGGGGGGAGAAGAGCCTACCACCGTCGTTGTTGGAATCTTGCATCCCTCCCAGGAGGGAGTCGGAGGACTCCAAGACTGTACCAAAGTCTTCATCAAGGCTTAGACCGGAGCCAGCCAGTCACTCGGAGACTGTCCGCGAGTCCCCCAAGAAGAGCCTTTGGGGACAGGAGACTTCGCTGCTAGTCCTTCAGGAGGAGAGCTGCAGGAGTCAGAACACGCGTTCTGGCTGGTTCTGACCTTTATGAGGAATCTCAATGGGTTTGCTGACCCAGAGATTCCTCCTCGTGAGGGCAAAGACACGGTCTTGGACCGAGTCTTTGGGACTCAAAAACCCTCGAAGGCCAGTGCCCTGATCTCAAGGGGTCAAGAGTGCCAGAGACAAGATCGAAGTCCAGCTCTCTGAGCTTGCCTCCTCCAGCCAATCCAGTGCTGGCAACAAGCTCCTCCCACCTCCTCGTGTCCAACAGAGGAGGTACTTTGACATCGTAGAGGAGACTTGTTTGGCTCTCCCCCTTCACCATTCGTTGGAAGAGCTTACCAGGGGAGTCCCTCTTGAGAGACACTCTCCGACAGTCTGAGCAGAGCGTCTCAGATAGTGAGTACCGAGTGGTCTTTGGATCATCTAGTAGCCAACAAAGTCCTGACTTTGTGGGGTTCCCCGTCTGTGGATCTGTTCGCGACAGCGTTGAACTTCAAGCTTCCGCTGTACTGCTCCCCAGTCCCGGATCCCAAGGCGCTCTGGCAAGATGCCTTCCAACAACGGTGGGACAACATCGACGTGTACGCCTTTCCCCCGTTCTGTCTGATGAGGAAGGTGCTCAACAAGACCAGAATATCGGTCAATCTTTCAATGACCCTTATAGCTCCGCTATGGCATCACGTGGAATGGTTTCCGGACCCTCTGCAACTCCTAACAGAACTTGCGAGAGAACTCCCTCCGCGACACAAGCTACTCAGACAACCACATGCCAACATCTTCCACAAAGCCATAGCTTCGCTACGACTTCACGCCTGGAGACTATCCAGCATCTCCTCGCTGAGAAAGGATTTTCGCAACAAGTTGCGGTTAGGATGTCTGGACATCCGCATCTGTCTATCAGGCAAAGTGGAAAGTCTTCAATGGTTGGTGTTGTGGAAGGGGTATCTCTCCACTCGATGCCACTATTCCAGCAATAGCGGAGTTCTTTGTGTACTTGCGGGAAGAAATGCGCCTTTCAGTCTCGGCGGTGAAAGGCTATCGCTCAGCCTTAAGTCTAGTCTTCAGGCTCGAAGGAGTGGACATTTCTTCCTCGCTGGAACTTTCCCTACTCATAGGAAGTTATGAACTTACCTGCCCCCAGTCGGAAGTGAGACCTCCTCCATGGAACGTGGTTCGAGTTCTCAGGTCTCTTAAGAGACCTCCCTACGAACCAGGCTTCAGATCGCCACCTATCTTGGAAGACGGTGTTCCTACTAGCTTTGGTCTCGGCCAAGCGAGTCGGTGAACTTCATGGTCTCTCATATGACATCGCCCATTCAAGGGGATGGGGGGAGGTAACATTCAAATTCGTCCTTGAGTTTATTGCTAAGACTCAGAATCCGGGGCTGCCGGACCCTCGGTTCGACACCTTCCAGATTTCGAGTCTTCGTTCTTTAACAGATGACCCAGACCATCTCCTACTGTGCCCAGTAAGGAGTCTGAAGCTATATCTCAAAAGAACGGCTGCAGTCCGTCCCCAGGTGAAGGCATTGTTTGTGAGCACTAGGAGGACTAAGTGGAGGGTCACCAAGAACACCATCTCGGCATGGATTCGTAGGGTGATTCATCTGTCCCTGAATCCAGACCCTCCTCCATCATGTCGCCCTAGAGCACATGATGTCAGGGGCGTAGCTACGTCCCTGGCCTTCAAGAAAAATTTCTCAGTGACGCAGGTTCTTCAGGCTGGGATGTGGAAGTGTCAGACGACCTTCACAGCCCACTACTTGCAAGACGTGACCCACAGGAGGCTCGATACGTTTTCTATCGGCCCTGTGGTGGCTGCACAACAGCTGGTTTAAAACCTCAGGCTCCTTAATGGACAAGTAGCAGAAGGTTGAGGGCTTTGTTACCCGGTCTTAGTCTGCATAAATAAAAAGGTATGTCTGGCCCTTATTCTTTTCTTCATCCTCCCCTCTCTTGGGGAAAGCAGCATCCTGGGTTCTCTGCACAGCTGACCTCAAACCACTGCAGGTAAACCATGTTTCCTTGTGTTCCTAGTATTAAGCTAATACTGTCACGTCCCCATACCTTGACAAGGTGGTATTGGGTGAGTCCTAGCCTAAAGTCTCCATCTAAAGGACTACAGTTCAACTTCCTAGGACGAGTCACATTTTATACCTTCACACACAGCTTATGTAGGCCGCAGACCTTGCGTAGCAAGGTTCTAGCGAGGTGCAGGGACTCCTTATTGTTGAGTGTTGAAACACTCAGATACTGGGTCCCTGGGCAAAGCCAAAAGCCAGTACTGGCCGGGACTTTCCACCCTTCCTAATGGGTGAGTAACCCCTATTAAATAGCGTGGTTTGTATGTCAGTTACGAACAAATGACAAATTTGTAGATAATTTGTGTTTTTCAATATTAAACTTAGCCGGTGATCATATAAGCTGTCAGCTCTGCTGCCCGACAGAAAAACCTAAGGACAAAATACGCCAGCGATCGCTATACAGGTGGGGGTGTACATCAACAGCGCCATCTGTCGAGCAGGTACTCAAGTACTCCATGTAAACACAGAACCAATTTTCTCTCTGTCGTGCCACCGGCAAGACCTACTAAATACGCTGTTGCTTACTGGATTGATTTTCACAGATTTTGGTGAAGTACTCATTTCTAGTTATTAGCTTTCGCTTTGCAAAGGTTATCTTCAATACTTCCTTGCATTCTTTGATTGAATTTTGGATTATTTGTTGACGACTTGGATAGATTTTGAATACCCCTTTGACTAATTCAAGATGGCTGACCCTTCTCAAGTCCCTAAATACAGGAAGTGTAGTGCTAGGGACTGTTCAAGGCGTCTTCCGAAGGCCTCTATCGATCCGCACACCATTTGTTCCAATTGTCGGGGTAAAACCTGTCAATTGGAAGATCGATGTGAGGAATGCGTTGGGCTTTCGGAATTTGATTTTCTCGAATTCCTGAAATATTCACGTAGGCTAGAGAGAGATAGAGTCAGGAGGAGTTCATCTCGCTCAGTTGATTTTTCCTCTCCCCATGCCCCACAACCTATTCCTTCCCCTGTAGAGGTTGCTCCTGATCCCCCTTCTAGCACTCAACAACCTTCGATGGCAGATATGATGCGTGCCATCCAGGCTCTGGGTGAGAGAGTCGAGTCATTGGCGAGTGACCGTAACCAACTCATGGCAGACGTCAGGGAGTTGAAGGGTAAGAGTGCAGTGGGTAGTGACCTAGTGAGTGGAAGTGTTGTGAAAAGTGTTAGTGTTGCGCTTGAGGGTGCGTCTGTTCGTGCCTGTCGTCCTCCCAGTCCGGGACCTCTTGCAAGCTCCCAAGCCCAGGGGAGAAGCAATGTCGTACGACCAAAGGGTTCGACAGGCTTTAATCAGCGGACAGACGTTCCCTCCGTGGTTTCGGACGTATCTTGCCAAGATCGCCCCACCCACAAGAAGACGAGAGAGCCCATTTATTCCTCGTCTGCGGAAGATGTTTCTCGGAAGAAACAATGGACCAAGGTCTCACGACCTCTCAAACGCAAGGTCCCTTCCGCGCAAGTCCAACGGCCCAGTTGTAGCCACTGGGTCAGTTCGGACTCGCTGCAGTCTTCCGATGACTGCACACCTCCTAAGAGAGGCAAAGCGGTACTGCAACAGGCAGTAACACCGTCTGTTGCCGCACCTGCTACTGTAGACCCTAAGTGGGCTTTGCTGCAGACCATGCAGACACAGTTGTCATCTTTAATGCAGGACTTTCGTGCGGAGAAGGTTGACGCTGCACCCGTTAGCCTACAACCAACCACGGTTGTGCGTCCAGTAGACGCTGAGGCTACCTTCTCCCGCACTCCAGCTGTGAGAGTCCCGCCACCCATGCGCACTGTACCCTGCCAGCCGCATGTTGACGTTTGCCGACGCACGGAACCCTCCGTTGACGTTCGCGAGTTACAACAACAACAACCTAAGTTGTTTTGTTTTGACGCGGTGCGTCAACCTTCGCAACCCACTGTGGTTACCCCTACTCGCCCACAGCAGACTAGACAGTCGGGAGTAGACGCTTTGCGCCCCCGCGCAGCTATGGTTGTTGCCTGCTCACAGACTGACCAACAGTTCCATGACGTTGCGTCCAGTGCAGTCACGCATGCACCCGTGCTGCTGGACTCAGCTGACCAGCCAATGCCTACTCCTTTGCCGCTTCCTCTTCAGCATTCAGACGATGGACTCTCTGATGATGACGACGCTGCACACCTTGACAACCCGCACACGGACATCGACGAACCCAAGACCACGCCTCCCTCCTTGGACTTTAGAAAAGTACTTGCACTGTTCAAGGATATGTATCCCGATCAGTTTGTTTCTGCGGCCCCACGCTCACCTCCATCTGAGTTCGCTTTAGGCACGCAGTCATCCGCGCCTGCCTTTACGAAGCTCGTCCTCGCCCGCTCGTCCAAGAGAGCTTTAAGGGTGTTGGGAGATTGGATGCAGTCCAAAAAGCACCTTGGGAAGACAGCATTCTTGTTTCCCCCTGCGAAACTCGCTTCCAGATCGAGCGTCTGGTATGCCACGGGAGAAGTTCTCGGCTTGGGAGTTCCTGCCTCTGCCCAGGGCGACTTCTCAAGTCTAGTAGACTCTCCCCGCAGGCTGGCCATGAGACGCTCCAAGATTTGTTGGACTCCTTCAGATTTAGATCATCTGATGAAAGGAGTGTTCAGAGCGTTCGAAGTGTTTAACTTTTTGGACTGGTGTTTGGGAGCGTTGAGCAGGAAGACCTCCCCTTCTGACAGGGAAACTTCCATGCTCATTATGTCCTGCATGGACAAGGCCATACGGGATGGTTCCAGTGAGCTTGCGGCTTCGTTCGTTTCCGGGGTCCTCAAGAAACGAGAAAACCTTTGCTCCTTCTTGTCAGCTGGAGTAACTCAATGTCAGAGGTCGGAGCTTGTGTTTGCCCCTCTCTCGAAGTGCCTTTTCCCAGAGGAGTTGATCAAGGAGATTGCTGCCTCCTTGATTCAAAAAGACACGCATGACCTAGTGGCGTCATCTGCACGCAAAGTCACCCCTTTGCCTTCCGTGTCTAGACCCAGGATGGATACTCCAGCGTCAAGATTCATTCCGCCCTTTCGTGGCAGAGCCTCCAGCAGAGGAGGTGCTCGTGCCGAAGGGAAACGTGGAAGCAAGAAGAAAGGTACCAAGTCCTTTAGAGGCAGAGTCTGACTGCCACCTTCTTCAGACAGCAGTGGGAGCCAGACTCAAGAACTACTGGCAGTCCTGGGAGAACAGGGGCGCAGATGCACAATCTGTGAAGTTGCTCAGAGAGGGGTACAGGATCCCATTCTTGCGCAAGCCCCCTCTAGCAACGACTCCCATCGACCTCTCTCCCAGGTACAGAGAGGAGGACAAGCGACTAGCTTTGAAGCAAGAGGTGTCTCTCTTACTAGAAAAGGGAGCGATAGTCAAAGTCCGGGACCATCAATTCCCGGGCTTCTACAACCGTCTCTTCTTAGTGGTAAAGAAGACAGGAGGGTGGAGACCGGTGCTAGACGTCAGTGCTCTGAATGTCTTTGTCACCAAGCAGACGTTCGCCATGGAGACGACAAAGTCTGTTCTAGCAGCGGTCAGGAAGGAAGACTGGATGGTCTCTTTAGACCTCAAGGACGCTTACTTTCACGTCCCCATCCACCCAGATTCCCAACCTTTTCTAAGGTTCGTTTACGGGAAGGTTGTCTACCAATTTCAAGCCCTGTGCTTTGGCCTAAGCACGGCGCCTCTTGTCTTTACGAAACTGATGAGGAATATTGCCAAATTCCTGCATTTAGCAGACATCAGAGCCTCCCTCTATTTGGACGACTGGCTTTTAAGAGCTTCGTCCAGTCGTCGCTGTCTGGAGAATCTAAAGTGGACTCTAGATCTGACCAAGGAATTGGGTCTCCTGGTCAATATGGAAAAGTCCCAACTGGTCCCATCCCAAGCTATAGTGTACCTAGGGATGGAGATTCACAGTCAAGCTTTTCGGGCTTTTCCGTCGGCCCCCAGAATAAGTCAAGCCCAAGGATGCATCCAGAACATGCTTATGAAGGACCGATGTTCAGTCAGACAGTGGATGAGTCTGATAGGGACGCTTTCATCACTGGACCAGTTCATTGCGTTAGGGAGACTGCACCTCCGTCCCCTTCAATTTCACCTGGCTGTTCACTGGAGAAAGGACAAGACGCTAGAAGCGGTCTCGATCCCTATTTCCGAGAAGATGAAGTCATCACTGACCTGGTGGAAGGACAACATCAACCTCAGAGAGGGTCTGCCACTGACTGTTCAGACCCCCAACCACGTTCTCTTCTCGGACGCATCGGACACGGGCTGGGGTGCGACATTAGACGGTCGGGAATGCTCGGGCACCTGGAACTCGGAGCAAAGAGCGTTACATATCAACTGCAAGGAGCTACTGGCAGTTCATCTGGCCTTGAAAAGCTTCAAGTCCCTCCTTCTAGGCAAGGTGGTGGAGGTGAACTCCGACAACACCACGGCCTTGGCGTACATCTCCAAGCAAGGAGGGACCCATTCTCTGAAGTTGTACGAGATCGCAAGGGACCTCCTCACCTGGTCAAGAGATCTAAACCTGTCTAGTAACGAGGTTCATTCAAGGCAACATGAATGTCATGGCGGACCGCCTCAGTCGGAAGGGTCAAATCATCCCAACAGAATGGACCCTTCACAAGAATGTATGCAAGAGACTTTGGGCCACATGGGGCCAACCTACCATAGATCTCTTTGCAACCTCAATGACCAAGAGGCTCCCAAATTATTGCTCGCCAATCCCGGACCCAGCAGCAGTTCATATAGATGCCTTTCTTCTGGATTGGTCCCATCTAGACCTTTATGCATTCCCCCCGTTCAAGATTGTCAACAAGGTACTGCAGAAGTTCGCCTCTCACGAAGGGACAAGGTTGACGTTGGTTGCTCCCCTCTGGCCCGCGAGAGAATGGTTCACCAAGGTACTGCAATGGCTAGTGGACGTTCCCAGAACTCTTCCGCTAAGAGTGGACCTTCTACGTCAGCCACACGTAAAGAAGGTACACCCAAGCCTCCACGCTCTTCGTCTGACTGCCTTCAGACTATCGAAAGACTCTCGAGACCTAGAGGCTTTTCGAAGGAGGCAGCCAGGGCGATTGCTAGAGCAAGGAGGACATCCACTCTTAGAGTCTACCAGTCGAAGTGGGAAGTCTTCCGAAGCTGGTGCAAGTCGGTATCAGTATCCTCAACCAGTACCTCTGTAACTCAAATAGCTGACTTCCTTTTATATCTGAGGAAGGAAAGATCTCTTTCAGCTCCCACGATCAAGGGTTACAGAAGCATGTTGGCAGCAGTCTTCCGTCACAGAGGCTTAGATCTTTCCAACAACAAAGATCTACAGGACCTCCTTAAGTCTTTTGAGACCTCGAAGGAGCGTCGTTTGGCCACACCAGGTTGGAATTTAGACGTGGTTCTAAGATTCCTTATGTCAGAAAGGTTCGAGCCGCTACAATCAGCCTCCTTTAAAGATCTCACTTTAAAGACTCTTTTCCTCGTCTGCTTAGCTACAGCTAAAAGAGTCATACACGCCTTCAGCAGGAACATCGGATTTTCATCTGAAACGGCTACATGTTCTTTGCAGCTTGGTTTTCTAGCCAAAAACGAACTACCTTCTCGTCCTTGGCCGAAATCGTTCGATATTCCAAGCCTTTCTAATTTGGTTGGAAATGAACTAGAAAGAGTCTTGTGCCCTGTTAGAGCTCTTAAGTTCTATTTAAAACAAACTAAACCTTTACGAGGACAGTCAGAAGCTTTATGGTGTGCTATTAAGAAACCTTCTTTACCTATGTCGAAGAATGCAGTTTCCTATTATATTAGACTGTTGATACGAGAAGCTCATTCCCATCTGAATGAGGAAGACCATGCTTTGCTGAAGGTAAGGACACATGAAGTTAGAGCTGTCGCAACTTCAGTGGCCTTCAAACAAAACAGATCTCTGCAGAGTATAATGGACGCAACCTATTGGAGAAGCAAGTCAGTGTTCGCGTCTTTTTATCTTAAAGATGTCCAGTCTCTTTACGAGAACTGCTACACCCTGGGACCATTCGTAGCAGCGAGTGCAGTAGTGGGTGAGGGCTCAACCACTACATTCCCCTAATTCCATAACCTTTTATAATCTTTCTCTTGAAATGTTTTTTATTGTTGTTTTTGGGTTGTCCGGAAGGCTAAGAAGCCTTTCGCATCCTGGTTGATTTGGCGGGTGGTCAAATTCTTTTCTTGAGAAGCGCCTAGATTTGAGGTTTTGATGAGGTCCTTTAGTATGGGTTGCAACCCTTGATACTTCAGCTCCTAGGAGTCGCACAGCATCCTAAGAGGATCGCGAGGCTCAGTAAGGAAGACGTACTTAAAAAGGCAGAGTAATTGTTCAAGTCGACTTCCTTACCAGGTACTTAATTATTTTATGTTTGTTATTTTGAATAACTGCTAAAATGAAATACAAAATACTTAGCTCTTTATAATGTAAACATGTAATGCTGGTCTCTACCCACCCCCCTGGGTGTGAATCAGCTTATATGATCACCGGCTAAGTTTAATATTGAAAAATGTTATTTTTATTAATAAAATAAATTTTTGAATATACTTACCCGGTGATCATATATTAAGGGACCCTCCCTTCCTCCCCAATAGAGACCCAGTGGAACGAGGAGAAAATTGGTTCTGTGTTTACATGGAGTACTTGAGTACCTGCTCGACAGATTATTATTATTATTATTATTACTATCCAAGCTACAACCCTAATTGGAAAAGCAAGACGCTATAAGCCCAGGGGCTCCAATAGGGAAAAATAGCCCAGCGAGGAAAGGAAATAAGGAAATAAATAACTGAAGAGAACAAATTAACAATAAATCATTCTGAAAAAAGTAATGTCAAAAGAGATATATCATATATAAACTATTAACAACGTCAACAACAAAAATGTCATATATAAACTATAAAAAGACTCATGTCCGTCTGGTCAACAAAAAAGCATTTGCTCCAACTTTGAACTTTTGAAGTTCTACTGATTCAACAACCCGATTAGGAAGATCATTCCACAACTTGGTAACAGCTGGAATAAAACTTCTAGAGTACTGCGTAGTATTGAGTCTTATGATGGAGAAGGCCTGGCTATTAGAATTAACTGCCTGCCTAGTATTACGAACAGGATAGAATTGTCCAGGGAGATCTGAATGTAAAGGATGGTCAGAGTTATGAAAAATCTTATGCAACATGCATAATGAACTAATTGATCGACGGTGCCAGAGATTAATATCTAGATCAGGAATAAGAAATTTAATAGACCGTAAGTTTCTGTCCAACAAATTAAGATGAGAATCAGCAGCTGAAGACCAGACAGGAGAACAATACTCAAAACAAGGTAGAATAAAAGAATTAAAACACTTCTTCAGAATAGATTGATCACCGAATATCTTAAAAGACTTTCTCAATAAGCCAATTTTTTGTGCAATTGAAGAAGACACTGTTGATGTACACCCCCACCTGTATAGCGATCGCTGGCGTATTTTGTCCTTAGGTTTTTCTGTCGGGCAGCAGAGCTGACAGCTTATATGATATCCGGGTAAGTATATTCAAAAATTTATTTTATTAATAAAAATAACATTTTTCCTAACTTCAAACCTTAGCTATTTAATCAAACTGGCCCGCCAGCCCTATCCCCCTTGAAGTCCTACCTCTAAGCAAAGTGAGCTCAAGCAGAGGTGTGTGTGAAGGGCGGGGTAGCAAGCTACCCTCCCTACCCCCGCTAACTAGCGGTGGGGTAGTAAACCCTCGTTAAAATTCTAATGGCTCGTCATTTCAGCTACGCCGAAAGTAATAACCCCTATTAAATAGCTAAGGTTTGTATAGTTAGGAAAAATACAAATTATCTACGAATTTGTCATGTTTCTTTGGATGCACACAATCAGCTGGGCATTCACACTTTTCACCTTCTAAGGAGAAGAGTTCTGAGAACTCTCCGAGATTCTCGCGCAAGAACATTCATCCTAGGGTGCGTTCTCCTTCATATGATTGGTATGAATATTTGTACCAGATATGAGATAGAGCAGCAAAGGCAGCATTGCGGGCAGGGACTCAATGGTCACTGGTTCGGGAGCGTCCTACTGAGGGCATTCTTGCAAGAGACCTGGCATATACAGACAAGGGTTTTCCCTCTATTATTATTATTATTATTATTATTATTATTATTATTATTATTATTATTAAATGCTAAGCTACAATCCTAGTTGGAAAAGCAGAATTCTATAAGCCCAGGGGCCCCACCAGGGAAAATAGCTCAATGAGGAAAAGAAATAAGGAAAAATAAAATATTTTAAGAATAGTAACAACATTGAAATAAATATTTCCTATATAAACCATAAAAACTTTAACAAAACAAGAGGAAGAGAAACTAGATAGAACAGTGTGCCTGAGTGTACCCTCAAGCAAGAGAACTCAAGCCCAAGACAATGGATGACCATGGTACAGAGGCTATGGCACTACCCAAGACTAGAGAACAATGGTTTGATTTTGGAGTGTCCTTCTAGATGAACTACTTACCATAGCTGAAGAGTCTCTTCTACCCTTACCAAGAGGGAAGTAGCCACTGAACAATTACAATGCAGTACTTAACCCTTTGGGTGAAGAAGAATGGTTTGGCAATCTCAGTGTTGTCAGGTGTATGAGGACGGAGGAGAATCTGTGAAGAATAGGAACAGACTATTCGGTGTCTGTGTAGGCAATGGGAAAGAACCGTAAACAGAGAGAAGGGTCCTATGTAGTACTCTCTGGCCAGTCGAAGGACCCCATAACTCTCTAGTGGTAGTATCTCAACGGGCGGCTGGTGTCCTGGCCAACCTACTACCTATAGAGATGATTCTCTGGATCAGGTAGCCCTTCTCAGAACGGTTAGCGAGCACACTGTGGCACACATGCAGTCTACCATGGAGGTACAATTCCCTATCTGAACACACCTGGAAGTGAACAAGGACCAGAGCACACGTGCTCTAGCTGTGGCAGACATGTCCCTTCAGGAAAGCTTTCACAGGTAGGGGAATGCTCTCAAATGCGATCCCAGACAGCGACGCACTCTTACCCTTTGGGTAGACAGCATACCTTACTCTAGTCTAGAGCATGTGCTCCTGAGAACCCACTAGATCTAAGGGAAGACCTCAATCGAGACAATGGAATAGACTAACCATGAAGTTCTCGCACGATCAATCTCCTTGAACCACACACACACACACACACTTTTGCAGGGAAAGTCTCCGCTATATTCTCCATCTCCCGAGATCTCTTCAGCCCAGGAGCATAGAGAACTCAGATACGGGAATAGGAGGGATCAATTTCCTAGGAAAAGGTCCCTTTCGGAAAGGCGATTCTAGGACACTGGGACTGACAGAGACCACCATACGAGCCACCATCAGGAAGGAAGACTATACTCTATGCTTTTAGTAGACCTAAGAAATGCATACGTTACTTTCAGATACCAATACTTCGATCCTCAAGGAAGTTTCTCCTCTTTATCCTCGGAGGGAAGGTCTTCCAATCCTCTGCTTTCTGCTTTGGGCTATCGACCACTGTTCAAGGGTTCACTCTAGTCTCAGCTTTAACTCATTCCAGGGGTATTAGTACCTTCAATACCTGGATGACTGGCTGATCTTTTCATCATTATGGAGACATCTCCTTCAACAGCGGGGCGATTCTCTATTTTCACAATCTGGGGATTGTGGTCAGTTTAGAGAAGTCTGGCCTAGAGCCAAAGCAGAGGATGGTTTACCTGGGCATGAGGTTAGGTACGATATCGGGAAAAGTGTTTCCTTCCAAAGACCGAGTCACAAGGCTCGGGAAAGCAGATTACACCAGAGATCCTTTCAGTGGTGCCTAAAGAGGCATTGGTCGGCAGCCAAAGACGACCAACACCAGTTAATCCCTGTAATAGGGGAAGTAAGGGAGGACCTGGACTGGTGGTTAGGATACAGTAATCACCTATAGGAAACACCCTTAAAATACCCACCTTTGTCCATCCATATACCAAAGGCACTTCCCCCAACTTTGGGCGGTAGCCGACAACAACAAGAAACAAAACAAAAAAGGGGACCTCTACTCTCTACGTTCCTCCCAGCCTAACCAGGGACTCAGCCGAGTTCAGCTGGTACTGCTAGGGTGCCACAGCCCAACCTCCCACATTTCCACCACAGATGAAGCTTCATACTGCTGAGTCCCCTACCTTTGTAGATGCTTCTATTCTTTGAAATATCAATAGAAGGCTGGGGGGGGGGCACATCTGGGAGGACAGGCATATCAATATCCTAGAGCTGAAGGCAGCTCATGTAGCTCTGCATTCCCAAATTATACAGAAGCTTAACCCTTTTACCCCCAAAGGACGTACTGGTACGTTTCACAAAAGCCATCCCTTTACCCCCATGGACGTACCGGTACGTCCTTGCAAAAAAATGCTATAAAAATTTGTTTTTCATATTTTTTGATAATTTTTTGAGAAAATTCAGGCATTTTCCAAGAGAATGAGACCAACCTGACCTCTGACAAAAATTAAGGCTGTTAGAGCAATTTAAAAAAAATATACTGCAAAATGTGCTGGGAAAAAAATAACCCCTTGGGGGTTAAGGGTTGGAAATTTCCAAATACCCCGGGGGTAAAAGGGTTAAAACCTTATAGGGACATAACCTTTTAACTCATAACAATCGTAAATAAAGTTGGAGTAAAGAGGTTGGTTTACATGGGAAGGACGATGATGATTTCATGTTGTACTTCAGATGTAATGATTAGTTGTGTGTTCGCCTAGTGTTGCCACTTATCGGGTTACTGGGGAGAGAGGGGTAGAAATTTTTTTCGTTTAAGGACGGTAAACCAGTAACATTGATAATGAATTATGATGACTACTTGGTAAGATACATTCAAGTAATTAATGAGTTTAGTTTGTCCCTACTCAACATTCTTGGATAGCATTTTTGTGCCTATGAAATCTTTTGGTTTAAGTGAATCTTCCATTACCAACTCTTTAACCCTTTTACCCCCAGGCTATTTGGAAATTTCCAACCCTTAACCCCCAAGGGGTTATTTTTTCCCCAGCACATTTTGCAGTATATTTTTTTTAAATTGCTCTAACAGCCTTTATTTTTGTCACAGAGAGGTCAGGTTGGTCTCATTCTCTTGGAAAATGCCTGAATGTTCTCAAAAAATTATCAAAAAATATGAAAAACAAATTTTTATAGCATTTATTTGCAAGGATGTACCGGTACGTCCATGGGGGTAAAGGGATGGCTTTTGTGAAACGTACCAGTACGTCCTTTGGGGGTAAAAGGGTTAAAGACGAAGTTTAGATGAATTTTTTTTTCCCCTATAAGGCCAATCTTTCTTCCACTTTTTCCTTCTGTTTTTCACAAACTTGTGCTAGAAAAGGACATTAAGGCATCTGTCCAATTGGTTTATGCTGTGTCAAAAAGTAATACTGTATAATAAGCGATACAACACAAAACCATGATCGGGAAATTGACACCACAGCATTTCCTGAAAACCAAGAACCCAAGGGATACAGAAAGAGAACCCCAGGTTTGTGAAGGTTGTAACTTGCGCTATCACATGGCTAGACATTATTCATCTTGCTCTTTACATTAGATTTTCTTCGTGTCAACTAGGATAAGACCATCAACCTTTCAGTATACCTTACAACCAAAACATCATTATGACTTTATGAACTGGTATGATGGAAGAAGTACAGTGGAACCTCTACATCCGAACGTATCTACATCCGAAGTAAAATTCGAGCATATTTTTGACTCTACACCCGAATTTTATTTCGACACACGAAGTAAACATTACGCCATTGAGCGTCGAGTGCTCAGTTCTCTGTTCTTGTGTGTATCATGTGGTTGTCCTCTGTTTGGTCTGTTATTAACAGTGCTTATTTTCTTCCTTTTCTCACATTTCCTTTTTGATTTTACCTATAATCATGGTCCCTAAGAAGCTAAGTTTCAGTACAGGAAGAAGGCAATTCTTTCAATAGAATTGAAGCAAGAAATTATAGAAAAACATGAGAGCAGTGTACATGTGAGTGATACTGTATGGCTAAACAATATGGCCGGAATAGGCCTATGATCTCGAGGATCATCAAGCTGAAGGCAGCTATTAAAGCAAATAACCATCGAAGGGGATCACCATTATTACAAGACATCATAGCAATACCCTGGAAGAGATAGAGCACCTTTTATTGTAAGGGATAAAGGACAAAGAGATTGTTGGCAACGATCATTTGTGAGAAGGGCCAGCGTGATGAACAGAAAGAAAGAAAAAAGTGAAGCAAAGAAAACCAAGATAGCATTAACAAGCTCTTTTAAATAAGACTTCTCTCTTTTTCTGTTTCTCTCTAAACATAGCATTAACATGTTCTTTAAATAAAATCTCTCTCTCTCTCTCTCTCTCTCTCTCTCTCTCTCTCTCTCTCTCTCTCTCTCTCTCGTTCTTCTTCGCTGTTGTAGTGTTAGATACGTCTACGTCTATTATTTTTCCGAGAGAGAGAGAGAGAGAGAGAGAGAGAGAGAGAGAGAGAGAGAGAGAGAGATTAAACAAAAATGCATTTAGAGTACATATGATTTTTAACTGCGTCAACGAGTTGAAAAACAATTAAATGAAACTAAGAAAGTAATAACAGCTAATCTAAATTCCTTCATTATCTAAAACAAATATTGATACAAACACACTCGTGTGCGTATGCACAAACACACACACACAGGTGCAAGAATTTTGCTACGCAGTAAGAGAGACGGTTAGGGAGGAGGTAGAGATGGTGACTGCGATAACATACCGTAACTCGTCACTGAAAGTGATGAAAATAAAAAATCAAAAGAAAAAAATTTAAAAATATGAAATATAAAAATAAAATAAAAAAATAAATAAGCTTAGTTAGATTAAAATTTCCGTAGTGTAAGTTACAGTATGTTATCGCAGTCACCATCTCTACCTCCTCACCGATCGTGTCTCCTTGTGCGTGTGTGTGTGTGCGTTTGCGCATACGCACACGAGTGTGTTTGTATCAATATTTTTTTTTTAAGTTAATAAAGGAATTCAGATTCGCTGATATTGTTTTTTTTAGTTACATTTAACTGTCTTTCAACTCGTTAACGCTGTTAAAAATCATATGTACACAACACATTTTTGTTTAATCTCATTTTTGTTTAATCTCTCTCTCTCTCTCTCTCTCTCTCTCTCTCTCTCTCTCTCTCTCTCTCTCTCTCTCTCTCTCTCTCTCTCTCTCCCTCTCTCTCTCTCTCAGAAAAAAAATTAATAGACGTCTCTAACACTAACAGTGAAGAAGAACAAGAGAGAGAGAGAGAGAGAGAGAGAGAGAGAGAGAGAGAGAGAGAGAGAGAGAGAGAGTATTTATTTAAAGAACATGTTAACACCATGTCTACCTTCTCGCCGATCGTCTGTCTCCTCCTGGGTAGCAAATCCTACACCTGCGTTGGCCTGTCTCTAAGGTAAAGTGGCATTAAAACACATTTTTTATTCATTATTTCTTTATAATTATCTTTTTTATATGCTTCTTTCATATTATGCAGTTATGTTATTGTTATGTGTAATTATATGTAGCCATTTATTAAGGATTTATTATGGGTTTTTAGGCTGAGGAACGAATTAAATGAATTACCATGTATTCTTATGGGAAAATTCGTTTCGACATCCGAACATTTTCTACATCCGAAGTTGGTTCTGGAACGGATTAAATTCGTATGTAGAGGTTCCACTGTATTGAATGAGGTATCGAGTAGTACCTTCCCAATAAGAAGAGGTATTTATTTATTGGTATCTCCATAAGAATTAGAGGTATGGAGTAGTATCTCCCTAAGAGGAAAGGGTATCGAGAGGTATCTCTCTAACAGGAAGCTCCCTAAGAGGAAAGGGTATCGAGAGGTATCTCTCTAACAGGAAGAGGTATGTAGTAGTATCTCCCTAATAAAGAAGTGGTATTGTATCTATGGAATATAAAATTTATAATCTTTAACCGTGGCCGAGATTACAAGTAATCTTTATCATTTGCAGGGCTTCACCACCTGTGTTATCCTCAAAGGTTTTGAAGAGTAATATCGGTCTCCAGCACACAATACAGCGTCCTTCTTTCGCAAGCAATGCCTCTCCAGAAGAAAGCCCCGACAAACTACCAAACGATGGCCTCGTCCTCAGCGACTCGTGCGTTTCGAGGCTCAAGGAGATAATAGACGACGACGTCTCCTTCCTGAGGGTTATAGTTGAAGGCGGCGGATGTTCGGGTTTCCAGTACAAGTTTGACATCGACACAGAATTGGCCGAAGATGACAGGTAATAGAACGGTGACGTAGTTTTTTTTTTAGGGATATTTATAACCCTTTTACCCCCAGGCTCTTTGGAAATTTCCAAGGGGTTATTTTTTTCAAGCACATTTTGCAGTATATTTGTTTTAAATTGCTCTAACAGCCTTAATTTTTGTCATAGAGAGGTCAGGTTGGTCTCATTCTCTTGGAAAATGCCTGAATTTTTTCAAAAAATTATCAAAATATGAAAAAAAAAAATATTTATAGCATTTTTTTGCATGGACGTACCGGTACGTCCATGGGGGTAAAGGGATGAGTTTTGTGAAACGTACCAGTACGTCCTTTGGGGGTAAAAGGGTTAATGTGAAATGTATTGGAAATTCATTCCGTTACAAAGAATGTGAGAATACATTGTTAAAGGGATACTGGTTTTCACTCGGCACCGTCACAAGTCTTTTGAAGTCAGGAACACAGGAAAAATTATATATTGCATGTTTAGAGGTTTAATTGTACAGTATGAATTAAAATCTCAAGAAAAATAGCTTTATGGCAATTAGATGACCAGTTCAAATCATTGATCTAAGTTGCCTGAATGAATACCATTGTTTATATTCTTGTGATATGTGTCAGAAGGACATTATACGTAACTAATACATCTTGCACATTTGTGAAAGAAAGGAAACCAAAAGAAATTAATTGAATTTATGATAATTCAATACAGCCCCTAACAGTTCACAATGTTTGTATACTGTCCTTAACCCTTTTACCCCCAAAGGACGTACTGGTATGTTTCACAAAAGCCATCCCTTTACCCCCATGGACGTACCGGTATGTCCTTGCAAAAAAATGCTATAAAATTTTTTTTTTCATATTTTTTGATAATTTTTTGAGAAAATTCAGGCATTTTCCAAGAGAATGAGACCAACCTGACCTCTCTATGACACAAATTAAGGCTTTTAGAGCAATTAAAAAAAATTATACTGCAAAATGTACTGGGGAAAAAATAACCCCTTGGGGGTTAAGGGTTGGAAATTTCCAAATAGCCTGGGGGTTAAAGGGTTAATTTACAAACTTAATGGGTTCAAAGAAGCAGTTTATAAGTCTAGTTTTGTTAAATTTTGTCCTAGGGTATACCTAACCTGAAACCAGTGCCTCTGATTTCCAGCTACAAAAGGCAACAAATAGTCAGGTTTCATATTTAAAGGTCGCTCATAAATGGCAGGGACAAGGGACAGTGGCATTGGCCTATCGAGCAGGATAATGTCCTAGAGACTGACCACATGGACATATGATTAGCGCCCAAGCCAGGACCAAGGAGGGTGAGGCAATGGCAGCTGATGACTCAGCAGATAGACCTATAGGCTTTCCCAAAGCCCCAAGCTTTAGCTCACAAGGATAGTGAGGTTGCAGCGACCAAAGAAACTAAAAGAGTTTGAGCCTGACTCGAACCCCAGTCTGGCGTTCACCAGTCAGGGACGTTACCACATTGGTATCAGGTTATTACTAATGTTGTTTAGCTTACTGTATTAAATTATGAACGGGAAAGTGAAATGAAAACACGTGGGCAACACGCGGTAAGCACAAAGGCTCGGGGGACACGAGGGTCGCACAGGTAAGAGAGAGCGCGGCGCGATGTATATCGCGTCGCGACCAGAAACTTACCGGAGAGTCGACCTGAGCTAGCACGCTGCCTGACCCCGGGGCCGCCTCGGGCATGTACCACACTGCCAGAGGTTGAACCCGTAGAAAACGGGAAGAGGGAGATAAACTATACAAAAAGCTGGTCGGTTAGGTAGAGTTAACCAGTAACTCCTAAGAAGGTCGTTCTAGGTAAGTATGTTAGGAAAAATACAAATTACTTAAAATTTGTGATTTTACTATAATTTATCAATAAAAAGACAGGTTTTCCCAAACAAACCTTTGAATCAAATACTCTTCTGTGCTATTTACAAGCTCAAGATAATCCTAGTTACTCCAACTAGTACTATTTAAGGATTAGAAGAGGCAATGTAGATACTCGGTCTTGCGTCTGATGCCCTCTTTCCTTCCTTTTCCCTTTGCTACAAGATCAAGAGTAAGATTAGTTAGAAGTCACTTTCTAAAATTAAAAAGCATTCATTCCTGGAGGTAAATTGAAAGGTTGATTCATTGGGAGAATCTTGATCCTTCATTTCCTTTCATATATGTGGAAAAAGGAGTAAGGTACTCGCTCCATAATTGATATGGTTTGTATGAAAAAAGGTTTAATAAAAGAAATGTTTGTTTCAACACAACCCTTTCAGTCATGCATTTCCTGAAAAGCTATTTAGAAGGGAGATTAGAGAAGCTATAGCCTTTCAGGGGCAACCCTGTAAATATTAGGCTGAAGACTAAAATTATTAGAGAATAAAAAGACTAAAGACAATAAAATATTAAGAGGTCAGTCCTCTGGGATCTCAGCTGTGGATTCTATAAACTAAACACTGGCTTTCTTGGTATATATCCGGTCATCATCAACTCTTCCTACGCCTATTGACTCAAAGGGCCTCGGTTAAATTTTGCCAGTTGTCTCAGTCTTGAGATTTTAAATCATTACTCCTCCATTCATCATCTACCACTTCAGGCTTCATAGTCCTAAGCCATGTAGGCCTGGGTCTTTCAACTCTTCTATCTGTACCAGATAAAATGTATTTGATAGCTTTTTGTGGACATGATTTGGACAGAATGCTGGCTTCCAGTGTTTTTGGTTAGAGTTCTCTTGCTAGAGGGTACACTCAGACATACTCATCTATCTGTTTCCTTATATCCTTCCCTCGCTGGGCTATTTTCCTGTTGGAGCCATTGGGATTATAGTATCCACCTTTTCCAACTCGGGTTGTAGCTTAGCTAATAATGATATACGAAAAAACTAGCATCCTTGGCACGAGGATATTCTGGAATCCTTATCCCTAGAAAGAAAATTAGAAACTTTTTCCTACTGGTTTCAATCTTACCTAAAAAAAACTTATCCACACTAATCGGACAAAGAAACCTATTTTCTATCAAACAACCAACCTATCTCTCCAATAAATTATGTGGAAAAATTGAGAAAGATTTTGTCTTGAACTCATTCTTAGTCCAAAAGGTAGGTAAGAGAGAGAAAATTATTCTCTCAACACCAAAACTTACATTATTGGAAAGGGCCTGTAGCTCACTAATTTATTTAGCTGAAGCCAAAGCTAACAGAAAGACCTTTGACTGTTAGATCTTTAACAGCGACCTTTTAATGGTTCAAAACAAGGATGCTTAAGATATTGTAACACTAAATCTAGACTCCAGTAAACAGTTCTGTCAACTGGTGTTGCAATTACAAAGGACCTGATCACAACTGCAATAACACCGAAAGAGGATAAATCTATACTAAGATGCCTGAGGAAGGTATTAAGCATAGATCTAGTGTATTACTATGTCAACTATCAAGATAGTTGAAATAGTAATACACTTTCCTTTCGTGAAACAGGAAACACAGAAACTTCACGGTGCTATCTAAACTAGTTCTTGTAACTAATATATTCTTTGGCACTAATCAAAATGTACTATACATTCCGTTGCTTTGGATGCAAATTATTGGTAGACTGTCTTTTGAAACCTAAAATAGACAGTCTAGATCTAGAGGACCTATAAAACCCTCTCTCTTTGAGAAGATTGGTCCTATAACCCTTTTACCCCTGGGGTATTTGGAAATTTCCAACCCTTAACCCCCAAGGGGTTATTTTTTTCCCAGCACATTTTGCAGTATATTTTTTTTAGATTGCTCTAACAGCCTTAATTTTTGTCATAGAGAGGTCAGGTTGGTCTCATTCTCTTGGAAAATGCCTGAATTTTCTCAAAAAATTATCAAAAAATATGAAAAATGTTATTTTTATTAATAAAATAAATTTTTGAATATACTTACCCGGTGATCATATAGCTGCAACTCTGTTGCTCGACAGAAAAACCTACGGTCAAAATACGCCAGCGATCGCTATGCAGGTGGGGGTGTACATCAACAGCGCCATCTGTCGAGCAGGTACTTAGTACTCCAAGCAAACAAAGAACCAATTTTCTCCTCAGTCCACTGGGTCTCTATTGGGGAGGAAGGGAGGGTCCTTTAATATATGATCACCGGGTAAGTATATTCAAAAATTTATTTTATTAATAAAAATAACATTTTTCAATATTAAACTTAGCCGGTGATCATATAGCTGATTCACACCCAGGGGGGTGGGTAGAGACCAGCATTACATGTTTACATTATTATGAGCTAAGTATTTTGTATTTCATTTTAGCAGTTATTCAAAATAACAAACATAAAATAAATAAGTACCTGGTAAGGAAGTCGACTTGAACAATTACTCTGCCTTTTTAAGTACGTCTTCCTTACGGAGCCTCGCGATCCTCTTAGGATGCTGAGCGACCCCTAGGATCTGAAGTATCAAGGGTTGCAACCCATACAACAGGACCTCATCAAAACCTCTAATCTAGGCGCTTCTCAAGAAATGACTTTGACCACCCGCCAAATCAAGTAGGATGCGAAAGGCTTCTTAGCCTTCCGGACAACCCAAAAACAATAATAAAACATTTCAAGAGAAAGATTAAAAAGGTTATGGAATTAGGGAATTGTAGTGGTTGAGCCCTCACCCACTACTGCACTCGTTGCTACGAATGGTCCCAGAGTGTAGCAGTTCTCGTAAAGAGACTGGACATTCTTAAGATAAAAAGACGCGAACACTGATTTGCTTTTCCAATAGGTTGCATCGATTATACTTTGCAGAGATCTATTTTGTTTAAAGGCCACGGAAGTTGCGACAGCTCTAACTTCGTGTGTCCTTACCTTCAGCAAAGCTTGGTCTTCCTCATTCAGATGGGAATGAGCTTCTCGTATTAACAGTCTGATAAAATAGGATAAAGCATTCTTTGACATAGGCAAAGATGGATTCTTAACTGAACACCATAAAGCTTCAGACGGGCCTCGTAAAGGTTTTTAAATAGAACTTAAGAGCTCTTACAGGACATAAGACTCTTTCTAGTTCATTTCCAACCATACGATAAGTTTGGAATATCGAACGATATTGGTCAAGGCCGAGAAGGCAGCTCGTGTTTGGCTAGAAAACCAAGTTGTAGAACATGTAGCCGTTTCGGATGAGAATCCGATGTTCTTGCTGAAGGCATGAATCTCACTGACTCTTTTAGCTGTGGCTAAGCATATCAGGAAAAGAGTCTTAAAGGTGAGATCTTTCAGGGAGGCTGATTGTAGCGGTTCGAACCTGTCTGACATAAGGAATCTTAGTACCACGTCTAAATTCCAACCAGGTGTAACCAAACGACGCTCCTTCGTGGTCTCAAAAGACTTAAGGAGGTCCTGTAGATCTTTATTGTTGGAAAGATCTAAGCCTCTGTGACGGAAGACTGATGCCAACATGCTTCTGTAACCCTTGATAGTGGGAGCTGAAAGAGATCGTTCTTTCCTCAGATATAAGAGAAAGTCAGCTATTTGAGTTACAGAGGTACTGGTCGAGGAACGGATACTGACTTGCACCAGTTTCGGAAGATTTCCCACTTCGATTGGTAGACTCTAAGGGTGGATGTTCTCCTTGCTCTAGCAATCGCTCTGGTTGCCTCCTTCGAAAAGCCTCTAGCTCTCGAGAGTCTTTCGATAGTCTGAAGGCAGTCAGACGAAGAGCGTGGAGGCCTTGGTGTACCTTCTTTACGCGTGGCTGACGTAGAAGGTCCACCCTTAGGGGCAGTGTTCTGGGAACGTCTACTAGCCATCGAAGTACCTCGGTGAGCCATTCTCTCGCGGGCCAGAGGGAAGCAACTAGCGTCAACCTTGTCCCTTCGTGAGAGGCGAACTTCTGCAGTACCTTGTTGACAATCTTGAACGGAGGGAATGCATATAGATCTAGATGTGACCAATCTAGTAGAAAGGCATCTATATGAACTGCTGCTGGGTCCGGGATTGGTGAGCAAAATATTGGGAGCCTCTTGGTCATCGAGGTTGCGATGAGATCTATGGTTGGCTGGCCCCAGGTGGCCCAAAGTCTCTTGCATACATCCTTGTGGAGGGTCTATTCTGTTGGAATTATTTGTCCCTTCCGACTGAGACAATCTGCCATGACATTCAAGTTGCCTTGGATGAACCTCGTTACTAGTGATATGTCTAGACCTTTTGACCAGGTGAGGAGGTCCCTTGCGATCTCGTACAATGTCAGAGAGTAGGTCCCTCCTTGCTTGGAGATGTACGCCAAAGCCGTGGTGTTGTCCGAGTTCACCTCCACCACTTTGCCTTGAAGGAGAGACCTGAAGCTTCCAGGTCAGACGTACTGCCAGTAGCTCCTTGCAGTTGAAATGCATTGTCCTTTGACTCGAGTTCCATAATCCCGAGCATTCCCTACCGTCTAATGTCGCACCCCAGCCTACGTCCGATGCGTCCGAGAAGAGAACGTGGTTGGGAGTCTGAACAGTCAGGGGAAGACCCTCTCTAAGGTTGATATAGTCCTTTCACCAAGTCAGACAAGACTTTATCTTTCCGGAAACCGGGATCGAGACCGCTTCTAGCGTCTTGTCCTTTTTCCAGTGAAAAGCTAGATGGTATAGAAGAGGACGGAGGTGTAGTCTTCCTAGTGACACAAATTGATCCACGGATGACAGTGTCCCTACCAGACTCATCCACAGCCTGACTGGGCAGCGTTCCTTCTTCAGCATCTTGTGGATGGATAGCAGGGCTGGGGGTTGATCGTCTTGTTCAGCAACGTCCTCATCAGAGGGTTCCTCATCCGAAACTGATGAGGAAACGGCAACGGAGTGGGCAACGTCTGACTCGCTGAATCCGGTCGCACTGGTGGATGCGTGACGGAGCCGGACGCAATATCATGGCACTGCTGCACAGTCTGTGAACTGTCAACAACCATGGGTGCGCGAGGAAGTACAGCGTCAACCCGAAACTGTCTAGACTGTCTGGGTATGCAGTCAACACCCTACCGGGTTGCTGAGGATGACGCACTGCGTCACAACAAGTCACCTCTGCTGGTTGTTGAACGTCTTCCTAGTGACACACTGAACATCAACAACCACCTCCGAGCGTCGCTTAACGTCAACGTGCGACTGGCAACCCACACTGGGTCGCATCAGTGGAGGAACCACCTCAACTGGCAGACGCGAGTAGGTTACCTCAGCGTCAACAGGGCGCACAACCGACCGGTTGGAAGGTTGTTGGCCAGAAGGTTCTTCTCCGCATTTAAGTCCTCTATCAAGGACACAAGTTTGGACTGCATGTCTTGCAGCAAAGCCCATTTAGGGTCTACGGGAGCAGGTGTGGCAACAGACGGGGTTAGCGACTGAGGCGGAACCATTTACCATCCCTGGAAGCCTTGTTATGTGTGACATAATAGTACAGCAAAACTTCAAAGGCTTGACAAAAGTTGAGAAGTTGACCTGTAAACAACTTGGAGCGTCTCCTGGCTAGGCGCCAGGGCGAGTCTACCAGAATTGAGAAGTCTATCTGGGCAGAGGCATGAACTCCCAAGCCGAGAACTTCTCTCGTGTCCTATCAGACTCTCGCTCTATAAGCCAGTTTAAAAGAAGGGAAATCAAAGGCTGAATCCCTAAAACTCCTCCTGGTGCAAAAACCAGTCGCCTAGCCAACGTAACGCTCTCAAGGAGAGCGAGAGAGCACTAGCTTAACAACAACGGCTTCGAAGTAGCTAGGCCTAGTGTAAGTTCTGACGTTTAGGCGAACGAGGAGCAGCAGTTACAAGATCCGGACGAAGATCTTTAAAAAATCATCATGATTTGATTAAAGTCCATAGGAGGCTGAGCAGCTTAAGGCTCCTCTCCAAATGACAGAGTCCTCAAAGGAATATCAGTAGGAGGGAGAACAGCACTTTCTCATCTACAGGAACCTTGTCCGATAAAAGCTAGGTTATCTCAGTGAGTCTCTCACTGGTGCATTAGTAGCAGACCCGAAGGCAACGTCATGTGACTGCTTGACAGTCTGTGAACTGTCAACAACTGAACTGTCAACCACAACAGGTGCGTGAGGACATACAGTGTTCACTCGAGACTGCTTTGACTGTCTATACTGAGCAGTCAAAACAACTCTAGGATGCGGAGGTTGACGCACCGCGTCAAAACAAAACAACTTGGACTGTTGTTGTACCTCGCGAACGTCAACGGAAGGTTCCGTGCGTTACTGAACGTCAACATGCGGCTGGCAGGGTACACTGGAACGCATGGGTGGCGGGACTCTCTCAGCTGTAGTGCGGCAGAAGGTTGCCTCAGCGTCCACAGGACGCACAACCGTGTTGGTTGTAGGCTAGAGGTTGGTGCAGTGTCAACCTTCTCCGCACGAAAGTCCCGCATCAATGACGTTAACTGAGACTGCATGGTCTGCAGCACAGACCACTTAGGGTCTACAGGAGCAGGTGCGGCAACAGACGGTGTGACTGCCTGATGCGGTACCGCTTTGCCTCTCTTAGGAGGTGAGCAGTCGTCGGAAGACTGCAGCGAGTCCGAACTGACCCAGTGGCTACAACTGGGCCGTTGGACTTGCGCGGAAGGGACCGACTTGCGCTTAATAAGCTGCGAGACCTTGGTCCATGGTTTCTTACGAGAAACCTCTTCCGCAGACGAGAAATAAATGGGCTCTCTCGTCTTTGTGTGGGTGGGGCGATCTTGGGTAGATACGCCCGAAACCACGGAGGGAAACGTCTGTTCGTTGATCAAGGCCTGACGAACCCATAAGTCGTTCGACATTACTTCTCCCCTGGGCTTGGGAGCTTGCAAGAGGTCCCGGACTAGGTGAACGACAGGCACGAACAGACGAACCCTCGGACGCAACACTGTAACACTTTGCGCATATCACTTTATCACTTCGATTTTCTGTTTTGCACTTATTACACTGAAATCGAAACTTTTACTGATTTCTACCTGAAACACGCAATTCTACCCTTCATAAAGGTAGTAATTGCGAAATCAGTCGTATAATGCAGCTATTAATACTAGCAAAAAACAGAAAACATATAAAGATAAAAAATTCAGTGGCTGGGAAAGAGACTAAACACTCGTTCAAATAAACTACGTTTACAATCTCTCACCGCACATAGCCTGGGGACAAGAATAAAACCCTAGAAACGTTTTACCTTCTTCCCCGTACAGCGACTAGGGAGGAGAGTAACACGAGAACAACGTTACCCGCTTGAACGGAACGTTTTCTCTCCTCTCTCTCCCTCCGTCTCTATCTCTCTCTCTCTTTCTCTCTTGATTTCGCACCTAAGAGAAGAGGCCAATGTATTTCGTCAAAAAAAACATGTTATTTGACTAAAGGAAAAAACTGAAAGGTTTTTCAATTAAAAAGTTCCTTTAAAATAGAATTTAAAACATTTAAGCTAAGAAAGAATGAACAAAACGTCAAAATCGATTTACTCTTACTGCAAAGTGAAACCGTGATACACTCTCTCTCTATCGTAACGATAGAGCGCATGTTGAACGTCCTGAACGTCAACAACTGCGTAGTCTAAAAAACTAAACGTTCGTTCATCTTTGAAAACAGTACGAAGACTATCAAAGAAATTCTTTCATAAAACATTAAATTTAAAAAATTTTAAATTCTTTAAATACGATATAACGGGCTCAACGTTGATTAACTTCGGTTCCAAGTTAGGACCGCCTACTATCAGGAAAGGTCGCATATAAACAAAACATAAAAATTTATTTTTATATGTTTATAATAAATGGAAAGTTAATCGAAGAGGCCTAATAATGGCGGAGAGATATAAAATATATACTGTAGATCTATAACGTGTTAAGCAAAATTACTAAAAACCTAAACACACTTCCGTCTAAGGGAAGGGTCGGCCATTTAAAAGTGAAAGAGAGTCCATACTCTCTTTGTCACCATAATTAAATCTATCCAAAACGAGTTCAAGTTTTGAGATGAGATAAAACACCTGCATAGCGAAAGCTCAAAACTAGAATAGTGTACTTCACCAAATAGTTGTGAAAACAAATCCAGTTAGTAACAGCGTATTAGTAGGTCTTGCCGGTAGCCCGACAGAGAGAAAATTGGTTCTTTGTTTGCTTGGAGTACTAAGTACCTGCTCGACAGATGGCGCTGTTGATGTACACCCCCACCTGCATAGCGATCGCTGGCGTATTTTGACCGTAGGTTTTTCTGTCGAGCAACAGAGTTGCAGCTATATGATCACCGGCTAAGTTTAATATTGAAAAACAAATTTTTATAGCATTTTTTTGCAAGGACGTACCGGTACGTCCATGGGGGTAAAGGGATGGCTTTTGTGAAACGTACCAGTACGTCCTTTGGGGGTAAAAGGGTTAAGGTAATCTCTTTGAATATTCTGACAACAGATGCTGCAGATATGTAAACCTCTTCCTCTGTTGCCAAAAGAGAGTTACCAGGGTCCTCCTGCTGTTTGAAGATACGTGGAACATGTTTATCACCGACCAGATCATTGAAAACAAAGCAAAAGTATGCAGGTTCAGATTTGATTTATCCTTTAGCATGGCATCTGCCTTCTGGGATGGGGGATCTGGAATCTAAGAGCAATACACCTCCATCTTTTTGTTGATGAAGTTTTAAATACTAAATACTTCTACATTTGGTCTTTTGCTCCAATGGCAAATCTTATGACTCACTAAAGCATGTAGAGGCCACTCTTTGGTAGCAATTATTGTTTTTTTGCTTAACCAAGTCAGCTAGTATGTTCAACTTCCATAGAATAAACCGAGATTGATGATTGTCCCCCTCAGATCCGTGTAAGATTAGAGCATTTCTGCTGTATGCAACAAGGACTCCGCCCTCGTTCCCCCTTTCTTCTAAATGTAAGCCTGAGCATGAAGTGACTTGAGTAATCCTGAGAGTTCCAGGAAGTTGATATGTAATTCCAATTCCTTCTCCGACTGTCTTCCTAATCAGTTAAGATAAGCTATAGTAAAACATCACCCTCTTTGGGAGGCATCCGTGTAAGAAGAAATTTCTGGAATTCTGACTTCCAATGTCACTCCTTTAACCAAACAAAGAGTTTTGTTCCATTTCACAGGTTCCAACTGGTTCTGAATCATTGGTATACAAAGTGTCCAGATTGGAAGTCCTGTTTCAATGACAATCAAGATATAACTGAAAATCCATCTTTAGCAGACCCATTGAAACAGACTTATCGAGAGATGCCTTGGTCTTGGTAGCTTCATCCACTTATGAACTGACAGTGCTCATCTGCTTGAACTTCTCCAACAAATGTAGGAATGCCTGAATCATCTTTTCCGATGAAAGATCCTAAAAATTAACTGTTGTCATTATCATTCCCAAATATAGAATCCAATGATTTTGAATCAGAATGAGAAGAGATTTCTCCACGTTGAGTAGGACTCCCAACCTTTTCAACAACCGAACAAACGTAGCTGCTGGACCCAAATCTTTCCTATGGATGTTTTCAAAAACAACAGAACTCACGATGGCCAGATATCTCGGCCATTTCAAGATTGGAACCATTATTCTGGTGAATACCAGCTGTGTCCCAAATCCAAAACATGAGCACCTGAATTGAAAAATATTTGAGTCCATAACTCTAGGGAGTTTCTTTAATTCTAGATGAATAGGAATGTGAAAATAAGCAAATGTTGAATCTATAAAAAACATCTAATCCCATTTTCTTACTGTCCCCAGAACTGTTTGTCCAAAATCCCAAAGTCCTACCATTGTTTTAAACCAACTTCCTTGGAGGTAAAGCCAAAAATTCTTGGTTAGGAGGAGGAGAAGAACCATGGGGGGGGGGGGGAGGAATCATGCCTTCTCATGACAGCCCACAAAGTGCCACTTTGTGTTCTATTGAAAGCCTGTTCTACAACTATCAATGCTATGATCCAAAATAGGACTAAAAGATAGGAGAAGTAATCAGAATGGAACTTCGGAAGTTCAAACTTGCAGCGAACGGTTTTATGTTGAACATGCTGACATGAATCTCGTCTTACACTTTGTGTGTAAGATCTATTTTCATGTTGTTACTGTTCTTAAAATATTTTAATTGTTCATTACTTCTCGAAGTTTATTTCCATATTTCCTTTCCTCACTGTGCTATTTTTCCCTGTTGGATCCCTTTGGATTATAGCATCTTGCTTTTCCAACTAGGGTTGTAGCTTAGCTAGTAATAATAATAATAATTACAGTACTATCATTTCCTGATGGATGGGTAATATTCGGAGGGGCATTATCATCACTCTCACTGTAATTCAATAACATTTTCCTTGCTAGAAGAAGCATTTCTTTTAGGTTTGGAATCTTTGACTTGACGAGTTCCAGCCACCAGCTGAACATCTCACTCCTTGAAAGGACCCGATAAATTTTCACACTAAGCATCTAAGAATGAATCCCTTAAATGATTATATGAATGCTCATCAAAGCCAGTAGTAGACATTGCAAATTAATATTTAGTTATCTAGATCGTGGATAAAGCGAAGCAACACTCTTTCCCAGTATTGTCGAGGAGACTGTAAGGTTGTTGACTGTTGAGGCATTCTTGAGCTTTGTTGTTGCCATCAAGGCTGCCGTTTCGTGGAATTTTGTCTGCTGTTGTAGAAATATTGTGACATCTGGCAACTGACTGTAGAATTTTTTTCTACATCCACAGTCCTTCACTTGAAGCATGAATCAGTGCATGAATAGGATGAAAAATATGAAAAAAATTATGGTAAAATATGTTGATTTATGTAAATTCATCAAAATAATGCTAAATACTTGAAATCAGTGTAACTTTGGGTTATAATATGACATGGATAATTCCACGTCGTGTAGAATAAAGATCTACATTTGATGGGATAGAAAACGGAGGGAAATTTTGACGTCACCAGCAGCTACGAATTTATGGCAGCTCTGTGTGATGGCAACACTCAGTATTCCACAGTGTTGTGTAGAAAAACGGCAGCGCTGGTTGCCATACACTGCAGTATGATCTCGACACTCCACTGGTGAGGGTAAGACTTCTGGTGAAAATTTAAATTTTTAGGATTTAGGAAAGACGTCGATATTTAACCAGCTTCAAGAAGGAAGCCATATGAAACTCAAGTGAGATTCATTGAAATAACAACAACAATTAGTATTTGATCAGACCACTAAATCATGTTTTTATATAGGAAGAGTTTGCTTGAAGGAATTGCTCCTAAATACTAGTTGATATTTGGAGCTTGGTTAAACAAGTTTAAGTTAAAGAAGTGAATACCTAAGTAAGAAAAGACTATGAAAAGTACATACAGGAATCAATGCAGCTGAAGATCAAAAGAGATGATACAAAGAACCTTTCATATCATCTAAAGTTGAAACAAGACATTGTGTAAGCGTTATCCTATTGCAGGGATGATGAAATTTACTCGTGCATATTGTTAAGTCGCTTCGTGTTCATTACTTTCACCTTCCGTTAGTTGCGTTTTGTAATGAAATGAAAGGAAAAATGTGGTTTTATTTGTTTACTTTTGAATTATGAAATGTCTTATTGATTATTGACAATACTAAAGGTCCTTAACTTACCAAACATTTGGAGATACAAGCACAACTCCATCTGAAAATAACAAAGATAAGATAAAGAAATATTGTAATAATACAATATTATATCTTTTAATACAGTAAGCAAAATGACATTCAGAATAACCAGATATCTATTTCATATGAAATCCGACTATTTTGTCGACTTTTGTAGATGGAAATCCTAGGCATGGGATTCAGGTTAGGACTATCATAGGCCAAAATTTAACCCTTTTACCCCCAAAGGACGTACTGGTACGTTTCACAAAAGTCATCCCTTTACCCCCATGGACGTACCGGTACGTCCTAGCAAAAAAAAATGCTATAAAATTTTTTTTTTCATATTTTTGATAATTGTTTGAGAAAATTCAGGCATTTTCCAAGAGAATGAGACCAACCTGACCTCTCTATGACAAAAATTAAGACTGTTAGAGCAATTTAAAAAAAGGATACTGCAAAATGTGATGGGATAAAAATAACCCCTTGGGGGTTAAGGGTTGGAAATTTCCAAATAGCCCGGGGGTAAAAGGGTTAACAACAAAATTGGACTTACAAACAGCTTGTAAGTTGAGGACCTCCTGGTGGTGGTGGTTGGGGGGGGGGGGGGGGCAGTAGCTGTAATGAACGACACCTCGTAGTAACGGGATTTTGAAGAGGGAGAAGTCCCATTAGAAAGGGACCTCTGGTAGTGGTATCACTCACCCAAGTTTTAATACCGACACCCTTTAGGGTTGAGCGAACTGGGTATATTCCTGGCATTCCATGCAACTTTTTTCTCTGGTAAATTTAACAGTATTTGTACCTTAGAAATGGTGCTTTAAGGAGAATTTCACTTGGCGACACAGGTTGAGCCCAGAAATAGTTTTTTCCTTCATCAAAATGCCTTTTTTTTTACATGTTTTTAAAGGGTATTCATTTTGTAATTTTTTCATGTTAGCTCAAATTTCAAAAAAACCTATTAATGTGAGGTATATCTGTGATAAGTCTCTGTACCATGGTCTTGCACTGCCTTGGGTTAGAGATCTCTTGCTTGAGGGTACACTCGGGCACACTATTTTATCTTGTTTCTCTTATTGTTATTTTTTTGCTTGAGGGTACACTCGGGCGCACTATTTTATCTTGTTTCTCTTCTTATTGTTATTTTGAAGTTTTTATCCTCTTGTTAGGTTCAAGTTTTTATAGTTTATATATAAAAGATCTATTTTAATATTATTATTGTTCTTAAACTTCTCTTGTAGTTTTTCCTTACTTCCTTTCCTCACCGGGCTATTTTCCCTGTTGGAGCCCCTAGGCTTATAGCATCCTGCTTATCCAACTAGGGTTGTAGCTTAGTAAGTAATAATAATAATAATGATAATAATAATAATAATAATAATAAGAAACTATTTGATTTTATGATGTCTTTCTGTTGTACTAATAGTCCTCCCTTCTCAGGGTTTTCGAGAGAGACGGCGTCCGCGTCGTGATCGACGAGACGTCAATGGAATTCGTGAAGGGATCTACCATCGATTATCACACCGAGCTCATCCGGGCGGCTTTCCGACTTCTAAATAATCCCCAAGCAGAAACGGGATGTTCGTGTGGGGCGTCGTTTTCTATAAAGATATAGAAATTAGGAGATTATGCTGTGTATATATTTGATGAATGCTGGAAGGTAGTTTTAAGCGATGAGATAGGTGTGTAAGAATTGTGCTAAAAAGGTATTCTGTATAAAGTACTGTACTTATGATGTTTTCTGAAATATGAATATTTATTCCCTCTCATAAAAACGGATTTTGAGCGAAGCGAAAAATCTATTTTTGGGTGAGATGGCCATGTCGTCCTGATGGAAGTTCCTATAGGGTAGCTTCCCTATAGGAACTTCCATCAGGACGACATGGCTTGAGCCCAAAAAAGAGAGATTTATTGATACTATAACTGCTGCTATTATAGCTTTGTTAACATTTTTCCTTATTTATTAATGATATCCGAGAACTATTGTTTTGAGTACAGGTACGTATGTCTCTCTTTTTTCTTTTGAAGGCCATATATTTTTTTATATACATAGGCTATAGAGAGGAAGTGTATTCTTTTCTTGGCTGCTGGAAAGTTGAAATATTTAAAATTTAATAAAAAATCATTTTGGATTTTTTTTTTATTAAATTTTAGATTTTTTTTTAATGAAGTAAGGTTAAATATGAAGGAGAAATATTTAAAATTATTTTTAATTTCTGTTACCCAGCCAAAGAAATGGAGCTGGCCATGTGAAGTGTGTGTGCCTTAAAACATAAATCGCTTATGTTTTGCCGTAGAATCGAGAGTATTTAGGTGACTGATAAGTCCAAGGAGGATTTGTTATGGATAATAGACGCTTATAGTCAAGATTTTTATTTATGAAATAAAACCATATAAATTAAATTGGCTTATTCTTTCGTATACAGTTCCACGGAAATTAAAGAGCTTTTAACGTACCCTAGAGAATTTTCATGTTATGTGATGGCAACTCAAATTGATTTGATCATCATAAAGTGTACATTAACCCTTTTACCCCCAGGGTATTTGGAACTCTCCAACCCTTAACCCCCATGGGGTTATTTTTTTTCAAGCACATTTTGCAGTATATTTTTTTTAAATTGCTCTAACAGCCTTAATTTTTGTCATAGAGAGGTCGGGTTTGTCTTATTCTCTTGGAAAATGACTGAATTTTCTCAAAAAATTATCAAAAATATGCAAAAAAATATTTAAATGGCATTTTTTTGCAAGGATGTACCGGTACGTCCATGGGGGTAAAGGGATGGCTTTTGTGAAACGTACCAGTACGTCCTTTGGGGGTAAAAGGGTTAAAACACATGCTACTTTGGGTATACCAAAAATTTAAATTCAATAATAAAATCTATTATTTACTTTGCTGGGTGGTAGATACCGTGTTAGGTGGTATATCTTATCAATCCATGTTTGCCAACGGTTATAAAAGGGGATGAGCAACTAGGCGGAATAACGAGATCTTTGCGTGTGGAGAAAATGCCCCCCTGAATCTCGATGAAGTCACTGGCAGTAGGATGACAGATTGGGTTTAAAGCAAAAGGCAAGATGTCTTTTCATCTTTTACTCCTGATGCCTGGCGGATGATCTTACTGGAATTAGTATGGAACGGCAAGGGTCACTTGCCTTAGATATGCACTACTTATCACAAGGAACTGGCTATCCTTTAACCCTTTTACCCCCAGGCTTTTTGGAAATTTCCAACCCTTAACCCCCAAGGGGTTACTTTTTTCCCAGCACATTTTGGTGTATATTTCTTTTAAATTGCTCTAACAGCCTTAATTTTTGTCATAGAGAGGTCAGGTTGGTCTCATTCTCTTGGAAAATGTCTGAATTTTCTCAAAAACTTATCAAAAATATGAAAAAAAATTTTTTTATAGCATTTTTTTGCAAGGACGTACCGGTACGTCCATGGGGGTAAAGGGATGGCTTTTGTGAAACGTACCAGTACGTCCTTTGGGGGTAAAAGGGTTAATGAATTTAGCCAATGAATCCTCTGAGGCCTTTTGCATCAATAGGCGTAGGAGCAGATAACGATGATTTGCTTTATTTATCGAAGCAAATGGCTTCCCAACTTCTTAATAATTTTTTTCTTTACCCTACTCTCTCCCTGCACCCCTTCCCCTGTGATGCTCTGCAGACCTGATAGGTGGCGCTACCAAGTGAACACATTACAGACCTATTAATACTAAGAGGATAAAGTTGGAGTCACCGTAGACCCGTACATATCCTAAAAAGTCGCTTGATATCACTAAAGTCAAGAGGAGAGAGGGAATGAGTTAGCTACTTGACAAATATTTTGATAATCAATTTTAGTAAAATTACATTTATCTAAATGAAGAGTTGGAAGACCTAGGCCTTCATGGCTGAGGAGTGTGAAGTAGGAGATGATGAGTGGAGAAGTATTGATTTAAAAGCTCAAGATAGAGACGACTGGAAAAATTAAACTTGGGCCATAGGAGATGATAAAATTAATCTAATATGGTTGTCATCATGGTTATTACCACACAATTTGAGGTGGGTATGTGATGGAGAGATAAAATGTAACTACTGTAATTTTGAAATTAAATTATGTCTAAACAAAACAGATTCATCTTTTCCAATAAAACCTTATTAACCCTTTTACCCCCAAAGGACGTACTGGTACATTTCACAAAAGCCATCCCTTTACCCCCATGGACGTACCGGTACGTCCTTGCAAAAAAATGCTATAATAATTTGTTTTTCATATTTTTTGATAATTTTTTGAGAAAATTCAGGCATTTTCCAAGAGAATGAGACCAAACTGACCTCTCTATGACAAAAATTAAGGCTGTTAGAGCAATTTAAAAAAAAATATACTGCAAAATGTGCTGGGAAAAAAATAACCCCTTGGGGGTTAAGGGTTGGAAATTTCCAAATAGCCTGAGGGTAAAAGGGTTAAGTATTCCATGTTTACCCCAGTTATGGAATGCTTATTAAATTTACTATGCTTTATCTTGCATAAAGCTAAAAGCCTTGCTTTAGTAACGTACCTAACCAGTATGTAGTTATCTCAAACAAAATGACCGACAACCGTACACTCTTTACCTTTGATATCTGTATGCCAACCGAACAAAAAACTAATGTTCCTTTGGGGAGTCTTTCAGAAGAGGAGTAACCTAGGGTGGTCCAACAATCCCTTGTTTTATAATTATGAATTTCTTTAGTGAAATTTTGTCCTACTCGTTTTGTAACGGCTGCTCCGCCGTCTGAGTTTACTCTTGGCATGACTTTCTTCGACTCCTACATTTACGAAGTCAGTTCTCTCTTGTTCTTCCAAGAGGGCCATGCTCTTACTGGGAGACTGGTTGGAATCCAGGAGAAGTTTAGGAAAGTCTGCTTAGAGCCCAAAGTTCTGAAGAACTAAAGAAGAGTTAATTACAAAATATTTTGTAAAATTGATTTGGTAATTCTGTACACTGTACCTACACATTCAGTCACTATACACACACTGAGTGAACATTAGCACTTGGGCCAGAAATGTAAGCCAAGGGAAGGTTTATGTATATGAGCTCTTGATCTATTCTTCTCTCTTGGATTCTGATTGCATTTGGCAACCTGGAATCCTATGACTGAAGAATCTTGTGAGTCCTAATATATCACCTAAATCCTTCAAAGTAATTGGTCCTTCAGCCGGCTCAAAAAGCAGAGTGCCTCTCATTACCCCTAACACTATTTATTAATGCGAGTGAGACGAGAGAAAGAAGTTTCACAATAAGAAATGAAAGCTTGTTTACCCGTGATAACTTCAAACTGTGTTCTACTAGACTATAAAAATTAAAAAAAACAAAGAGGAAGATAAATGACAGAATAGTGTGCTCGAGTGTACCCTCAAGCAAGAGAACTCTAAACCAAGACAGTGGAAGACTATGGTACATATTCATAAATCTTATCTAAGGTAAGGAAAGCATTCCAATTCTGCGTGCCAGACTAGTTCAAGGAATTTGGGAATCTCAAATATGACAAACTTTAAGTCATTTGTATTCTTCCTAGCCATATAAATCCGAGTCCTTGAGAGTTATGGAATGTCTCCTGTTTTAAAGGATGAAAAGTTTGTATGCACATAGGAACATCTAATCTAATCCTGAACTTGCAAGGCTGAAAACAGAGTTCTCAAGATATTCCATCCATCCATCCATATACCAAGGCACTGCCCCCAATTTTGGGGGGTAGCCGACACCAACAATGAAACAAAACAAAAAGGGGACCTCTACTCTCTATGTTCCTTCAGCCTAATCAGGGACTCAACCGAGTTCAGCTGGTACTGCTAGGGTGCCACAGCCCAACCTCCCACATTTCCACCACAGATGAAGCTTCATAATGCTGACTCCCCTACTGCTGCTACCTCCGCGGTCATCTAAGGCACCGGAGGAAGCAGCAGGGCCTACTGGAACTGCGTCACAATCGCTCGCCATTCATTCCTATTTCTAGCACGCTCTCTTGCCTCTCACATCTATCCTCCTATCACCCAGAGCTTTCTTCACACCATCCATCCACCCAAACCTTGGCCTCAAGATATTACCTCGCATTAAAATAATAGTACAGTGATTTCCGTAATGGATGAACCCAAAGCTGGTAGATTTTGTGTGAATTCCTCTGTTGTGAAAAGAATATCAGGATTATTTTAACTAAATCTAACTACATTAGTAATTCCCTACTTCTAAATAATCTATCTATATGTCCAGGCACTTAGTTTTTTCCCATATTTACAATGTTATATGCAAAAATTATCAGTGAAATATGACTCTTCATGAAATGGCTGTGGCGTGGCCAACGATCTCCCCTGTAAAATAGAGGACAAATGTCCGGATATATATGTATTCCGTCGTGCTGAGGGGTGAGGGAGTAGTCATACCCTGGTGAGAGGGGGATACATGAATTGGGGAACCAGTGTGTTGTCGTTAGGAAAGGGGAATGGGGTGGGAAGGGTTGAATCTGCTGGGGGTAGCCAACATGAAACAAATGAAAAAAAGGGAACGTTTCCTCTCTACGCTCCTCTCAGCCTGAAGAGGGACTCAACCGAGTTCGGCTGGTACTACTGGAGTGCCACAGCCCACCTTCCCCCGTTATCCACCACAAATGAAGCTTCATAATGCTGAATCCCCTACTGCTGCTACCTCCGCGGTCATCCAAGGCGACTGGAGGAAGCAGCAGGGCCTCCCGGGACTGCGTCACAATCGCTCGCCATTCATTCCTATTTTGTAGTGTCAACTAAAAATGACAGTACAAACTATAAAGGAAAATCATATCTCTAGTTCTCACCTTTTAACTTGACTCTTCCATGTAAGGAAAATCATATCTCTAGTTCTCACCTTTTAACTTGACTCTTCCATGTAAGGAAAATCATATCTCTAGTTCTCACCTTTTAACTTGACTCTTCCATGTAAAGAAAATCATATCTCTAGTTCTCACCTTTTAACTTGACTCTTCCATGTAATCTAGGTCATAATACATTCGATAGCCTCTCTTCCTTGTCTTAATACTTTAGCCCAGGTTCTGAAATATAGTAAAGCATAGAATTTCTAAGTACCAGTCTCTAATTATAAACATAGACTGAAATATGGTAAAGAATATAATCTGCAGTATACAGTATAGACAAACTGAGATTATCTTAAAAAATAAAATAAGAATTTTGAGACTATAGTATCTTAAAACACACAAACTTAAATCTTAACCCATAACTTGGATATTCATAATAATTATATATTAAATACTACTAAAATAGATAACTGAAAGACATTTATTTCAAAACATCACTTCTGAAGCTATTGGATCAAGACCTCCAATGAAGAACGATGCAAGATCAACGCCACCAGGCCAAAGGAATGAGTGTGGAAGGAGGATGAATCAGACATCTGCAGCAGCCTACCTTCGTCCACCTAGCCCTAATAGCCATTCGTTCTCGTTGCGATTGCTTAAAGGAAAGCCGGGACGGGCATAGCATGGTCAAAGGGAGACCGGAATAGTGGCCCGCACAGTCTGTATTTTGTATGCAACTTTTCGACAACTGAGGACACTTTTTGAAAACATTTATTAGAGTAAAAATGTCTTAGAAACCCCTCACAATTAGTATAATAAGATGGCATTTTGTGTCCATTATATATATCTATGCTTATACAAAATCAAATCATTGTTCCCTATCTGTTTCCGTATTTCCTTTCCTCACTGGTATATTTTTCACTGTTGGAGCCCTTGGGCTTTGTGTTAACTTAATTCAGGAGCCAAATAAATATCGATGATAACAAATCAACTATTTATTCCTGAATGGATTTATTTATAATACGAAGTGTTACCTTCACGGCTGACAAATAACGACTCCCCATACAAGAAAAGGCAGGAGGCGAAAACCATTACAGTAGACAGATGTAAACAACATAACAGTGGTAATTATTATATGTAAACAACTGGTCGTTTGACCTTACACCTGTTGAACGACAATCATAACAAGATGTGGATAGAACTCTAGTATACTTCAACTTCCTTTTTTCTTTTCCTTTTTTTTTTTTTATTGGATCAGGAAATATTTACCTTCAGAGTTCCATCATAAATAATGAAAATAAATGTACATTACAACTTAAGACTTATCTCTATCCAATGTTACAATACAAAGTTTATACTATTCCTTTTACAAAAATATATTCAATTACATTGCAAATCTGACAGTTTTTTGTCTTAATCTTCCACTTCGTCTCGGTTCCATTATTTCTCCCTCGGTACTTTCAAACTTCATCTGTGGATCTTCATCAACATCTCCTCGGTATTCTCGAAGTTCGGTACTTTCAAACTTCATCTGTGGATCTTCATCAACATCTCCTCGGTATTCTCGAAGTTCGGTACTTTCAAACTTCATCTGTGGATCTTCATCAACATCTCCTCGGTATTCTCGAAGTTCGGTACTTTCAAACTTCATCTGTGGATCTTCATCAACATCTCGGTATTCTCGAAGTAATCTACGGTTTCTCCATAGCAACTTTCCATTTGATAACTGGGCATGATAGCTTCTATTCCGTAAACCAGCTTTGACTATTTTTCCCCTCTTATCCCATTTCTTGGATACTGGGTCTTGGATTCGAACTTCTACCCCAGGCAAGAACTCTTTCAGGTTTTTGGCGGATGCGTTGTACCACGTTGCAGTCTTCATTTCTCTTTCTCTTCTTTTCCTTTCTGCTTCTTCAATTTCTTCCGCACTTTCTTGCTGAAAAGCACTGTGATGAATAGGAACAGTAGATCTGAGAGGATGTCCAAACACTATTTGGTTCGGTGACCGTCCATCTGCTCTTGGAGTGTTTCTTAGTTCCAACATTGCTTCTTGAAATGTTTCGTCCACCGTTGTTTTATTTATCTTTTTTAGTAAGGTCTTGACCTTCTTAACAAAGGCTTCTGCATGCCCATTACTGCTTGGGAAATGGGGTGAGCTTTGGCCCCACTCGATGCCCTTCCTCTCTAGAAACTTCTGAAATTCTGCGGCTCGGAATTGCGGTCCACCATCTGTTCGGATCCGTTATGGGTTTCCCATTATTGCCATCATTTTTATCATTGCCCCCACAATAGATCCTGCTGATGGATCATCTTTCCATTCATGGACCATCGGATATCCACTCAGGCGATCAGCATAAATCAAGAAATGTCTGCCATTGCAGTAAAATAGGTATGCAGATACACATTCGAACGGTCGAGATGGTAATGGGTCTGATTGTAGTGGTTCCTTTCCCAGGCTGGGTAGATGGCATTGGCATGTCTCACATTTCTCTACTAGCTGATTTATGTCATTTGTGATACCAAGCCAGTATACACACATACGGGCACGCTGCTTCGTTCTTGTAATTTTTTGATGAGCAGTATGCAGTAGATTAAGAACTTCTCGTCTCTGGCCTTTTGGAATTAATATGCGCTGCCCATATATCACAAGGTCTTCGTCAATAGCTAATTGGTGCCGTATGGCTTTACACTGTTTCACACATACAGGTACATCTTCATGTCCTACATTGTCATTCCTGACAGCAGTTACTAATTCCATGTATTCTGGATCTCCTCTTGCGGCTTCACGTAACTTTTCAATGATGAGGTCGGTGCATCCTTTCCCATCCATTGAATTCTCACTTCCTATTGATGCGATCCGAATAGCCATCAATGTACGTCCCTGGAGATAGTCTTCACCTTCATCTGGATCCTCCATGGGTGCTCAGCTAATCTGCGATAGCATGCTCCTTACCTTTTCTCCATTCGACAGTGAATAATATTGACTTTGGAGTTCTGCCTTCAAATTCTGCAATTTAACATTTTCAACCTGGGTCAAAGAGTATTTGTTGAATATTGACAAGAGAGGACGATGGTCAGTAATCACCGTAAACTGTGGTAGTCCAGACAAATATAACCTACTTTTCTTCAATGCATATCTGATAGATAGAGCCTCTAGTTCTTTCATGGAGTACCTGGTTTCAACATCTGTCAGGAACCTGCTTCCACAACTGATGAGTTTCCATCCATCTTCATGTCGTTGAAGCACGATGAAGCCAAATCCATTTAGTCTGCTTGCATCAGTTTCCACACGAGTTTCCCGAAGTGGATCAAATTGTGCAAGAACTGGTGTTTTTACGAGAAGTTATTTCACTTCATTAAAGGCTTCAGTATGTGCTGGCAACCATTGAAACTGATTCCTGGTTTTCAAAAGTTCCCTCAGCGGCGTGTTCGCTGCACTAATGTGCGGGCTAAAGGATCCTAACTGATTTACCAATCCCATAAAACTTCGTAGTTCGGTGATATTTGTTGGCGTTGCAAAATCTGCAATAGCATTCACTTTCTTTGGATCTGCTTCTGTCCCATTTTTGGACAAAACATACCCAGCAAACTGCACTTGTGGTTGAGCAAATTTGAATTTTTTCTCATTCAATGAAATGCCATGTTCGATGCACCTGTTTAGGAATGCCTGTACATCTTGTATGTGTTCCTTATACGTCCTACTTGCAATCAGCACGTCGTCCACCACTTTATGGGTTCTTTCCAAACCATCAATTGCCAAGTCTCCTCTGAAATTGTAACTGTCACCAGTGCTGATGAATCCCATAGGTGCTCTCTTGTACCGAAATCTTCCCCATGGTGTTAGGAAAGTAGTAAGATCTCTTGAATCTTCATGCAACTCTAATTGCCAGTAACCCTTGACAGCATCACATACTCTGAAGTATTTAGCACCATGAATCACTTCATTTATAGCATCCTTTAGTGTTTTGGCATTGTGTACCGTCCTATTTACTTGCGAATTGAGCTTTGTGAGATCGACCGTCATTCTGATCCCACCATCTGGTTTCGGGATTACAACGATTAGATGGCACCATTCTGTTGGTCTATCTCCAACTCGTTCTATGACATCCTGATTAATCATGTTCTCCAGCTCCTTCTTCACTGCATCCCGCAATGGGTAGCTCACTGGTCGGGAGGCATAAATTGCAAAAGGTTTTGCATTTTCCTTAAGCTCTATTCTCATCGGGGCAGTTTACATAGTTTTTAACCGTCCATCAATGCTGAACACTTCTGAGTAGTCTTTTATGATCTGGTTCCTCGTGTTTATGCTGAATTCCTCCACTGGGAATTCCTCCACTGGGCTATTTCTTTCAGTACACCAAAGATCTTTGATAATACGAACTGTTTTTTTCATAGGAAATGGGAAATTTTCATGCACGATGAGCAACTTCTTGCAGGCATCAAGAGATATATACATCTCCTCACTTTTAACGTCACTACAAAAAATAACATTTTCCACACATTTGTTGTCATTACCATGTAACACTAAATCAGTCTCTCCAATAACATTTAGTCTTTTGCCATTAACACTTTCTAAGTAGTCTTCACAGAAATGGAGGTCCTGTTCACCAAGCATCAAATCCTCCATCATTCCCACACCAGCGACAGTCCTCTCTGCTCCTGTATCGGCGATGACGCATTTTCTGATGACATGACTCTTCAGTGGGTGATGGATGTCAACTGACAACATCGGACGTTTCTCAGTACACCTAGAAATGTCGGCGACATGCTTGCGTTTATCGGCTTTAGGAGACGATTTTATAGCGTTTTCCTTCCTCGGACTTTCACAGGCCTTACTATAATGGCCAAGGCGACCACAATTAAAACACTCCTTTCCCATTGCTGGACATTTTTTTCCTTGTTGGTGGGCTGAAAAACCACATCTGCGACACTTTGCGGATTCATCTATAGAGGATTTGTTGGCATGACTTTTTGTTCGCTGTTGACTTTTGCTTCTTTTCCGGGTCTGCAATCTATTCATATCAACACTATAACCTCTACTCAATCTCTGATCTTCTTCCCCTGCCAACTCACGGTTGCGGCATAAAGTGATCGTCTCACGAAGGTTAAGTGCAGGTTTCTTCCCCAACAGTTCCTGTCTTACACTCTCATCGCGAACTCCGGACAATATAAGAGTGGCAATCCATTCATCAGCACTCATGTCTGACAGGTTGACATCCTCTGCTTGCTCCCGAAGATCCACCAGAAAATCGTCAAATGACTCTCCGGATTCTTGCTTCCTGCGAACAAGCTTGTAACGGTCTACTGCGATGTTCCGTTGTGATTTAAGGTGTCCCCTAATCCTCTCTATGATTTCACTCAAGCTTAATTGTGTATCCATTGGGATTTCCATTGCATGGCGAATTCTTGGAAGGAACTCTGGTGTGCAAAACGTCCAAAAAGTCGCGATCTGGTCCTCTCGAGTTTTCTCCCCTAGCTTCGCCACCTGTGCGTAATTTTTCCATGTAGCCTCCCATCTCTTGAAAATCTTCAAAGTAGTACCATCATCTAGTAACTCTGGGGGTCTAACAGAAATTTTTGTTGTCTCACTTCGGCGACTTCTCTCAACTCCCGTGGTTGTGATATCGTTTAGATCAGCCAGAGGTGTGACTCGTTCAAGGATAGCAGCTAATTCTCGTTCGCGGCGCTCCTGTTCACGTGTAAAGCGTTCTTCCTGTGATTGCATCTGCTGTTGTAGCATTTGCAACATAGTAAACATGGGATCACTTGCCGCAAAAAATGTAGTTTCCTTGTGCTTTTCAATATGAGTCTTTATTCCCTCCTCAGTGTCGTCTATCAAATTGGACCTTTCGATGGTTAATTGAAGTAGTTTTGATAATCTTGATGTATTATCCTTGTTGTCATAGGGAACTCCAAGAGCCTCCAGGTAATTCTTGATTTCATCACTATCTAAATCACCAATATTTTCTTTAGTGAGGGCAAGGGCTTCCTCACAAAGTTCTGCAACTATAGGCATTGTAGTGATAGGGTTATTCTTTCTTCTTGTAGATATCTTCCTTGACGTTAAAAATAAATTTTGGTGGTTTGCGTGGAATACCAGTATATTAACCTATTTCCAAATCTTTTTAAGGGGTTTTTGACTTCACTAATATGTGGAATATTTGTGAAAAAAAAAAAAAAGATTCACAAGTTCTTAATATCTGTATTAAACTCCTGCTTTATAATACTGCACTTTGTTGTGACCAACACGATCTAAGTACTAAGGTGGGTTTATCTTGCACCTGCACCACTACGTTTTGGTGCCATCTCGTGTGGATAGGAAATGGAATAAACCGTCAGAGTTGATTCTCACTGTGCTAATTGTGGAGAATGGGGATTTCATGATCAACTAATGAAATATTCTTAATTAGCTTTTATATGCATCTATTCTTAATTAGCTTTTATATGCATCTATCCAAAAAGTTAACCCTTTTACCCCCAGGCTATTTGGAAATTCCCAACCCTTAACCCCCAAGGGGTTGTTTTTTTTCCCAGCACATTTTGCAGTATATTTTTTTAAATTGCTCTAACCGCCTTAATTTTTGTCATAGAGAGGTCAGGTTGGTCTCATTCTCTTGGAAAATGCCTGAATTTTTTCAAAAAATTATCAAAAATATGAAAAAAAAATTTTTATAGCATTTTTTTGGAAAGGCGTACCAGTACGTCCATGGGGGTAAAGGGATGGCTTTTTTGAAACATACCAGTACGTCCTTTGGGGGTAAAAGGGTTAATGAACACCCCTCCCCTTGATTAACCAACTCTCCCTCCGACACTGTTGATAACCCTTGCACTTGTTGGTTTGATTCTAAGTCATACCGAGACTCAAACTCAGCTATGAAATCTCTTATTGTCTTCAGCCAAACCAGATTACAGAAGCTTGAATGATAAATAAAAATATGTGAGAAGTTCCCCCTGATAAGAGATTTCAACTTGAGAACTTTCAAAGATAAGAGCCTTGTGAGTAACAAATAAAAGTGTTTTTAAATAAGTGTGAAACAAAAAATCAATGGATTTCTTTTAGAAGTCTTTTTGGGCTCAAGTCATGTCGTCCTGATGAAAGGACCCTCCGGCAGCTTCCTACTGTATAATATTTCTGCGAGTGATATTACAGGAGAATTACAGTTAGGTATCACCAGTTCTAACCCCCGGGAACGACTATCCTAAGTTATCGTGTATAATCAGGGACGTATCCGTAGATAACCATAGATATCTGCACCCCTAACAGACTTAACCCAGTCTAGGAATCTAGGGAGAGGGATAGGTGAGGAGCCATTACATATCCTCTCCCCTCATGGTGCTGTACGTCATTGATGACGTCATTCCTTTGGTCGCAGCGTCGTCTTTTATTACTGTATGTAGAAATAGTTATAGGAATTCTAAACATACACATAAGCTAGCTCATTGATGTTAGCAGGTTCAGCCAACTGAAATTAATGGAGAATAGATGGTCGGGGCTAGTTTAGGGTTGTGGTGGCCTATTGGAAATGTTCCCGACTCGTGTTCTGTTTGCATCATTTTGATACATACATACATATATATACCAAAGGCACTTCCCCCAATTTTGGGGGGTAGCCGACATCAACAAGAAACAAAACAAAAAAGGGGACCTCTACTCTCTACGTTCCTCCAGCCTAACCAGGGACTCAGCCGAGTTCAGCTGGTACTGCTAGGGTGCCACAGCCCAACCTCCCACATTTCCACCACAGATGAAGCTTCATACTGCTGAGTCCCCTATATGGATTTATTTCATTTGGGATCAAGGAGGCTATTCCGTGATAGGGTGGAGAGTAAAGGGCTAAAAAGAGGTTGCAGTAAGGGCTGGAGGAAGGCTGCAAGCGATCATTTAGTATTGTCTACTGTGCGAAGTGTGAAACACCACAGATGGGACTTTTAGAAACTTTCAAATGTTTACTCACTCATTCCAGAACAGCAAAGTAGACTATAAATTCCATCTTCCTGTTACTAAGCGTACTTCTTAAGAACAAATTTGCTTTTTCCTTTGAGTAATTTCTCAGGTTTCCATCTATTTTTCTTTTAGCCCATGACCTGTTTTTTGTCCTTTTTCACTATGCGCTGTCCTAAATTTAAATCTCAATGCCTTTAATCATCATGGTATGATGGTATGGACACCTGATGAGGAGAGATGAGGACCACGTTGGGAGACATACTATGGAGATGGAGGTTCAAGGAAGAAGAAGAAGAGGGAGACCAAGAAAGAGATGGAGGGACTGTGTGAGAGGAGACTTACAGGAGAAGGGGATTGATGAGGCAGAAGCGCAGAATAGAAAAAGATGGAAACGGCTCATCCGCAACGGCGACACCATATAAAAATGGGAACCAGCTGGGAAGAAGAAGATTCTTCTCTCCCGTATCTACCCCTGCAAGAACTCTGCTGATTCAATAATGCCAGTCTTGTAATTTACTTACTCCTTCTATACTTAAATTCTGATGTTTCTATTTATAGATTATAAATAAGGTCAGAAAATATTTACATTCCTTTAATCGGCTCAAACATAACAAAAAATAAATAAAATTTTCATTGAATCACTTATTGCACAAATCTACTGTAACCTTATTTTCAATACTCAGCATTATAAAAGACTTATAGTAGTATGGTAAGCATGTTATTATCAAATCCACGAGTGTGAAAATAGCCGAGAGCACCAAAACAAAATTCCACAATGCCGCAGTCCAAAAAGAAGGATGTTGTTCAGATGGCGCTCGCGTCGGGGCGTGGGTGGCGTGGCTCTGGTGGGTTGGCTAGGGCCTTTGTATCGGCCCATCCCTTTGACGAAGGAATTAACTAAATGGAAGACAACCTGTGAATAGTGGATTTCACGCGCCTTTGCTTTATACACGACACCCAAAAGGTGCTCGCGCGAGGGTTGTAACCTCTGCATTCCATGCTTTTATCTTTCTCTGGTATAATTGGAAGGTTTTATCAGAAAAGGTATATTAGAAGGACCCTTTTCACCGGGCGCCACAGGTCTCTCCCCAGAAATAGATTTTTCCTTCGTCAAAATCCCTTTATTAATTGCTCAGCTACAACCCTAGTTGGAAAAGCAGAATGCTACAAGCCTGAGGGCTCCAACTGGGAAAATAGCCCAGTGAGGAAAGGAAACAAGGAAACTAAAATATTTTAAGAACAGTAACATTAAAAGAAATATCTCTAATATCAACTTTAAAAAACTTTAACAAAACAAGAGGAAGAGAAATAAGATAGAATAGTGTGCCCGAGTGTACCCTCAAGCATGAGAGCTCTAACCCAAAACAGTGGAAGACCATGGTACAAAGGCTATGGAACTACCCAAGACTAGAGAACAATGGTTTGATTTTGGAGTGTCCTTCTCCTAGAAGAGCTGCTTGCCACAGCTAAAGAGTCCCTTCTGCCCGTACCAGGAGGAAAGTGGCCACTGAACAATTACAGTGCAGTAACCACTTGGTTGAAGAAGAATTGTTTGGTAATCTCAGTGTTGTCTGGTGTATCAGGGCAGAGGAGAATATGTAAAGAATAGGGCAGACTATTCTGTGTGTGTAGGAAAAGGGAAAATGAACCGTAACCAGAGAGAAGGATCCAATGTAGTAAAGTCTGGCCAGTCAACCCATAAGTCTATAGCGGTAGTATCTCAACGGGTGGCTGGTGTCCTGGCCAACCTACTAACTACATGTCAAAGAATAATGTTTTGTGCTTTATAAGTCTTGCTTAAGAAGTTATCTTGAATATGATGATGCCCTCAGATTATGGAGAAATGGCAATAAAAAAGAAAAGAAAAAAAAAGAAAAAAATAAATAAATAAATAAATTGTTTAGATGTTATGCAAAATTCAACCACATTATCCTCTTCTGGTCTGCGTAGTAATTACAAAATAGTTATGATGCTAAGACACCAAACCATTGCATAAAAACTGTGTTGGGACCAATGCTTGCCTCTGGGCAGAGTTTAGACAGGCAATGCACTCAGCTATCAGTCCGAACAGTGTCACTAGACTCAATGCTTTTAAAATTTCCATTTCGGTCGCAAAGGCAGAATTGCCCTTAGCGTAGACCCAGCATCAAATTGAGGTAAATACTTTGTCATTAAAGGTACAGTATGTTCTTCACTCGGTACTTAGACTATATGAGTCTTTCAGTCGAGAAACATGCCAAGTGCCATTTTAAAAAGTGTCAGAAATCGCGATTAAAATTTGCCAATTTTCAATCGCGAATTACTCGGTAAATATAATAGCTAGGAGTTTCATATTTGTTATAAATAGTAGCAAATTTTATATTTATAACAAATATGAAACTCCTAGCTATTATATTTACCGAGTAATTCGCGATTGAAAATTGGCAAATTTTAATCGCGATTTCTGACACTTTTTAAAATGGCACTTGGCATGTTTCTCGACTGAAAGACTCGTATATACTTGGGGAGCACAAGCAAACCAAAGCTCATAACTTTCTTCTCAAGCAATAAACTAATTCTATAAATGTCTTAGAGGGAGAGAGAGAGAGAAAAAGGGCAAGATATGAAGACAGGAGGATAGATGTGAGAGAGGCAAGAGAGCGTGCTAGAAATAGGAATGAATGGCGAGCAATTGTGACGCAGTTCCGGTAGGCCCTGCTGCTTCCTCCGGTGCCTTAGATGACCGCGGAGGTAGCAGCAGTAGGGGACTCAGCAGTATGAAGCTTCATCTGTGGTGGAAATGTGGGAGGTTGGGCTGTGGCACCCTCGCAGTACCAGCTGAACTCGGCTGAGTCCCTGGTTAGGCTGGAGGAACGTAGAGAGTAAAGGTCCCCTTTTTTGTTATTGTTTCTTGTTGATGTCGGCTACCCCCCAAAATTGGGGGAAGTGCCTTTGGTATATGTATGTATGTATGAAGACATACTGTATTGCTGAATACTATACTGTATAGCATTCATACATTCATATTCTTTTAGTAAACAAAGTTAGCTTAGAGGTGAAACTAAAGAAGCAAATCTCCCTCCCTCTGTGGTTAGGTAAATGCCCGGCACCCTATTATGTTTGGTTATTCCTGACGAAGAAAAATGTAAGTGCGTAGATAATGGGGATTTGGACTTAGAAATTTGGAGTGTTGGGACCAGGGAGGTCATCCAACACCTACATGTCATGGGGTAGGGAGGAACCCTACAGCTGCACTAAGAAGTAATAGCTAAAAAGAGGTTGGACTTCAAGATGAAAGACAGATACACAAAAAAGGGATTTTGACGTAGGAAAAATCTATTTTTGGGTGAGACAGCCATGTTGTCCTGATGGAAGTTCCTTCTGGCAACTTCTACTGTATAATATTTCTGCGATTGATATTACAAGAGAATTACTGTCAGGTATCACAGGGTTCCAACCCCCGGAAACGACTATCCGAAGATATCGTGTATAATCAGGGACGTATCCTAAGATAACCATCGATATCTGCACCCCAAACAGACTTTACCCAGTCTAATCCTCTAAGAGGTAGGATAAGTAAGGAGCCACTACACATCCTATCACCTTCCGGTGCTCCTATACGATCCCGCTTCACCATACCTTTTTACGCAGCTGGCGGCTACAGGCCTTAAGTAAGGTCTGTAGTACACAACGGGAGTTGCACTAATGGCACTTCGCCTCTAAAACGGGTAAATATCAACCCTAACACCACCCCCAAAGGACATACTGGTACGTTTCACAAAACTCATCCGTTTACCCCCATGGACGTACCGGTACGTCCTTGCTAAAAAACTGCTATAAAATTTTTTTTTTCATATTTTCAATAATTTTTTGAGAAAATTCAGGCATTTTCCAAGAGAATGAGGCCAACCTGACCTCTCTATGACATAAATTAAGGCTGTTAGAGCAATTTAAAAAATGTATAATGCAAAATGTGCTGGGGAAAAAATAACCCCTAGGGGGTTAAGGGTTGGAAATTTCCAAAGAGCCTGGGGGTAAAAGGGTTAATACATTTTCATAACCTCTCATCGCTGAATCACTTTATGTAAAACCTTTGTCACAACTGAACAGTTTCCCATTAAAACAGTTTCTTATTTGTTATCCATTTTCTTCTGGCCAGCATTGACAATTCCATAAGCCAAATTTCATCAAAGAAACAAATTCATGTATACATCCTAAACTAAGATTCCTCATTTAATCTAACTTGAAACGCCAAATCTTACCTTACGGATGGGGCTAAGACCCACTGGGAGGATACCTTGCCCAAACATCAACCTAAGTGTTTTTTACCTTATTGTTTGTTTGGAGGTGTGAATCAATTACAGGAACTAATTCATGTCTCCAAGTTTTTTTTACCAATAAAATAAAACAGTGCTCTTGTAGTAAATAAAAAAGTATGAACAATGTCCAATTTCTTAGCCTTTGAAATATGAACTTCATTGTGGCACCTCCAAATGTGATGTTTTACTTAACCCTTTTACCCCCGGGGTATTTGAAAATTTCCAACCCTTAACCCCCAAGGGGTTATTTTTTTCCCAGCACATTTTGCAGTATATTTTTTTTTAAATTGCTCTAACAGCCTTAATTTTTGTCATAGAGAGGTCAGGTTGGCCTCATTCTCTTGGAAAATGCCTGAATTTTCTCAAAAAATTATCAAAAAATATGAAAAAAAAAATTTTTATAACATTTTTTTACAAGGACGTACCGCTACGTCCATGGGGGTAAAGGGATGGCTTTTGTGAAACGTACCAGTACGTCCTTTGGGGGTAAAAGGGTTAAACATCAAGTAGCGATTGCTGTTGGAATACTTAACACAACTTATGACTACTGTACACAACAATTTATAAGTAGCTTCTTCATGTTTAAAACAAAAAGGTTGTGGTGGCCTATGTCGTAACATCACTAACTGGTGAACCCCAGACTGGGGATTGAGTCCCTCTCAAACTCGTTAGTTCCTTTGATCGCTGCACCCTAACTATCATTGTGAGCTGAGAATGAGGGGTTTGAAGGAGCCTATAGGTCTACCTTCTGAGTCATCAGCAGTCACTGCCAGGTCCTCCTTGGTCCTAGCTATGTATATATGTTCAGTCTCGAGGGCATTGCCCTGCTTGATAGGGCAGTGTCACTGTCCCTTGCCTCTGCCATTCATGAGCCGCCTGTAAAAAAAAAATGGCGGCTCGACTCCAGTAACATAACAAAATGAGAAGCAAAAAATATTAATTTTAAGAGGAAACCCTTCGTTTGTGACATTATTTGGTGCCATTTTGGTATGCAATCTTCAAGTTGTGCTTTCCTTTGGTATGTGATCTCACCTGATAGTAGCGACCTTGTAAGGACACCGATCCCTTCGTCATCCAGAAAATCGACAAACTACTTATTTATTTAAATTCTCTCTTCGCCACACTGTGGTTTCCTATGTATATATATTCCGCTCTACCAGAGCTACATTTTGATATATGTATCGTTTCATAACATGTTTCTGTTGACCCATAATTCATATATTTGTAAGTGTGAGAAAACACATATATTTTGGCGGGCACTTCAATCTGATTTGGCGCCAACGTCATCCTACCTTTCCGTCCGCACCTTGTAATATACTTCCGTGCACATTCGAATAAAGTATCAGTTGATCTTGGTGACGCTTGTCTCACTGTCCTTACAACCTCACTTCACTTCACGGCGAAGCAAGAACCATTAGATTTTCTAAAAATATATATCTGGAATAATTATCTAAGAAATAATAATCAATCAATCATTGATGTTACCTCAACATTACTGCTTGCTAGTTTTTATTTTTTGTGAGAAAAGCAAACGCAGGGCGAAGCAAGAACCATTAGATTTTCTATTCTTGTTTTTTTTTTACCTATTAAAAATATTGAGATCGCATACCAAAGCAAAAGAATAATTTCTGATATCACGCCATAAATGAGATCGCATACCAAATTGCTTCCAATATTTTAGCAAGAAGCGTATCAGGAGATAAAAATAAGTTACATTATATTTACGGGCAGTGTTAACCCTTTTACCCCCAGGCTCTTTGGAAATTTCCAACCCTTAACCTGCAGTGGGTTATTTTTTTCCCATCACATTTTGCAGCATATTCTTTTTAAATTGCTCTAACAGCCTTAATTTTTGTCATAGAGAGGTCAGGTTGGTCTCATTCTCTTGGAAAATGCCTGAATTTTCTCAAAAAATTATTGAAAATATGAAAAAAAAAAAATTTTATAGCAGTTTTTTAGCAAGAATGTACCGGTACGTCCATGGGTGGAAAGGGATGGGTTTTGTGAAACGTACCAGTACGTCCTTTGGGGGTAAAAGGGTTAATGTTAATATATACCATAAAGAACCAGGTAGAGTGGTTGTGATGGCCTATTGGAAACATCCAAGCTTGGCAATTTTCCGGACCGAGGTTTCAGTTCTGCTTAAGCACGATAGTTTCTTGTGGTGTCAACCCTCGCCATCCTTGTGAGCTAAGGATGGGGGGGGGGGGAAGCCTGTAGGTCTACTTGTAGTCATCAGCTGCCATTGCCAGACCCTTCCTGGTCCTAGCTTGGGCGGAGAGGAGGCTTGGGTGCTGCTTATATGTAGAGTATATATATGGTTAGTCTCTGGGGCATTGGGAGCCTTAGTATAATGACAGACAGGAACACGTGCATAGAACACCATCAACCCTAAACTTCCCCACCTAACCTAACCTAATAGCCATGCCCTTACTGGGGAGAGGGGGGGGGGGCTAATGGTCCCCTGTGACTCATCTTAGACAGGAATTCCTAGCAATAGGGTTGAAAACAGGGATTACGGGGCATGGCCGTTGTGACTGTCTGAACGATCCCCCGGTCTCAGAATTCTCCTTGACATTGTATAATGGTTCTTTTCCGCCATTAGCTCGCTTCGCTCGCATGAAAATAAAACATCAAGCTTGTATGTACTGGCAAGCGGTAATGTTGAGCTGCGCACGCCAACATTACAGGAAAATAAAACATGAACTTCGCATGCACTGGCAAACGGTAATGTTCGCGCATGCGCAGATTATCAAGGAGAATTCTGAGACCGGGGGATCGTTCAGACCTTCACACCGTCATCATACACACAGCCTGGGCATTGTCCTGCTAGCCAGTGCAATGTCACCGCCCCTTGTATTTGTCACTCATGAGTAGCCTTTAAACCCTTACAGAGTTCCAGTAGTTACCCTGGATCCTACATTAGGTTAGTTGTTGATTTGATTAGAGATGTTAATTGTCCATACTGTGATCCCACACCATAAATGTATTAATTTATCAATATATCAATTTATCAGTATATCAATTTATCAATATATCAATTTATTAGTTTAAAGGAACATTTGCAAAAACAAAAGCAAACAAAAAAATATTTCATAATGTAAACAAAATGTCAGCCATTAGAGTAAATACTTACTAAGAAATATACTATATATTACATTTTTACCACATTAAAGGGAGAAAACGGGTTTAATTTTGTTCAAACGTAAATTTATGACACACTGTTATAAAGCAATCACTTTAAATAATATAAATTATATAACAAAATTTTATTACACTATTTCAAGGTAAACAACTACTATTATTTCATAAAGTACAATAAAGTCTTGATATAAAATACTATGGTCTAATTTTGCCCTTAAAACTTTATAGAATGCAAACCAAATTAATAAAAAATATTTCAATGAATTAAAATCAATTTGAAATTAACATTTTTATACATATCTAATTGTTATTTTATTCTAAAATCTGCTTTGAATAATATTGGATATAAAATACTATGGTCTAATTTTGCCCTTAAAACTTTATAGAATACAAACCAAATTAATAAAAAATATTTCAATAAATTAAAATCAATTTGAAATTAATATTTTTATATATATCTAATTTTTATTTTTATTCTAAAATCTGCTTTGAAATATTAAGTGATGTTCCAATATTATTTCAAAGCAGATTTTAGAATAAAATAACAATTAGATATGTATAAAAATGTTAATTTCAAATTGATTTTAATTTATTGAAATATTTTTTATTTATTTGGTTTGTATTCTATAAAGTTTTAAGGGCAAAATTAGACCATAGTATTTTATATCAAGACTTTATTGTACTTTATGAAATAATAGTAGTTGTTTACCTTGAAAAAGTGTTCAAGTTGAGACGTGGAAGTTAATATCTTGAAGAAATATAGTTCGATTTGATCAAAATATCTATTGGAAGACTTACATTTGAAGTGAAATACATTAAGGATTGATAATTTTGTAATATTTGCGCTAATTTATTAAATAATTATTAATTTTTGAAGTCATTTCGTAATGTCTTCAATGAACATTGCTGAAGGAACTCTCTCTCAAGGTAAATGTTTAACCATTATTCATTTTGGATTACTTTTTTTATTTATTTCTTCACTTTTGCTGTCTAATTTTGTCTATTACTTCAATGTGCATCCTCATACTGTAGTTATATTTATGGTTAATTATCGTAAATAACAATAAACTTGTGTTTTTTAAGTGACAGACCAGTTTATCATTCATTGTTCATTTTGGATTCCTTTATTTTTATTCATTTCTTCACTTTTGCTGTCTAATTTTGTCTATTACTTCAATGTGCATCCTCATACTGTAGATATATTTATGGTTAATTATCGTAAATAACAATAAACTTAATAACTTGTGTTTATTTAGTGACAGACCAGTTTATCATTCATTATTCATTTTGCTTTTTTAACTCGTTTTCTTATTTATTTCTTCTCAATTGCTATCTAATTTTGTTTTTCTACTTCAATATGCATCTAGTTTTTTACTTACTATGGATATATTAGTGGTTAATTATTGTAAATAACAATAAACTATAATTTATCTATTGATAGGCCTAGGTTTCCGTATTTCTTTTGGTTTATAATTTAATATATAATACAAAATTACCTAATATTTAATATATAATTTATTTGGTGTTAGTTTCATTGAATGCTCCTCCCATCAGCCACAACATTTGGGTATTATAATCCAAGTACCTTTTTGGTATTATTTTACTGTATTACAGGGCAATGTGTCGTGGAAATTAATGTGGTTATTTATTGATATTTATCGTCTTACATCTTGTGGTTTAAGGTTTAAAGGTTACTCATGAATGGCAGAGGTAAGGGACAGAACAATGCCCTAAAGGCTGGCCATATGTACATATGATGTACATATGTCAGCTGACTTAGTACACGCTGCCAGTATTAACCCTTTTACCCCCAAAGGACGTACTGGTACATTTCACAAAAGCCATCCCTCTACCCCCCATGGACGTACCGGTACGTCCTAGCAAAAAAATGATATAAAAATTTTTCTTTTTTCAAATTTTTGATAATTTTTTGAGAAAATTCAGGTTTTTTCCCAAGAGAATGAGACCAACCTGACCTCTCTACGACAAAAATTAAGGCTGTTAGAGCAATTTAAAAGAAATATACTACAAAATGTGCTGGGAAAAAAATAACCCCTTGGGGGTTAAGGGTTGGAAATTTCCAAATAGCCCGGGGGTAAAAGGGTTAAGTTCCCTTGGTCTCAGGCACGTAGTCTGCTGACTTAGTACACGCTGCCAGTATAAAGAAAACAGTCTGCTGCTTTTCCTTTTCCCTTATTTTGTATTTCAGAGACCAAGCAATAGTGCTGTTCAAACTGTTTTTGACTATTATTATTATTATTATTATTATCCAAGCTACAACCCCAGTTGGAAAAGCAAGATGCTATAAGCCCAGGGGCTCCAACAGGGAAAAATAGCCCAGTGAAGAAAGGAAATAAGGAAATTAATAAATGAAGAGAACAAATTAACAATAAATCATTCTTAAATAAGTAACAACGTCAAAACAGACATGTCATATATAAACTATTAACAACATCAAAAACAAATATGTCATAAATAAACTATAAAAAGACTCAAGTCCGCCTGGTCAACAAAAAAGCACTTGCTCCAACTTTGAACTTTTGAAGTTCTACTGATTCAACCACCCGATTAGGAAGATCATTCCACAACTTGGTAACAGCTGGAATAAAACTTCTAGAGTACTGCGTAGTATTGAGCACTTTCCTTTTTTAGAAAAGCATTTTGAACCATACAAATTTTTTCCTTTCATTAATCACATATACATTCCTACTAGTTGATAATGTTTGATTCACATCTCCAAATAATAAGGAAAGACACTTAATTTAAGGTGAGGACACAGGTTCATTTGGTGAGTCGCAAGGGGCCGGTGTGACGGTCTGAACAATCCCCCGGTCTCAGAATTCTCCTTGATAATCTGCGCATGCGCGAACATTACCGTTTGCCAGTGCATACGAGGTTGATGTTTTATTTTCCTGTAATGTTAGCGTGCGCAGCTCAACATTACCCCTTGCCAGTACATACGAGCTTGATGTTTTATTTTCTTGCGAGCGAAGCGAGCTAATGGCGGAAAAAAACCATTGTACAATGTCAAGGAGAATTCTGAGACCGGGGGATCGTTCAGACCGTCACACCGGTAGGTAAAAACATGGTGTTAGGAGTTTGGTTCCTGTTTGTTTCCCTGGTGAAGTAAGGTTTTTCAGGCATGAAAATGCTAATGGAATTGCTTGTGGTGGCCAGGTTCTAAATCTAGGGGAAAATATGCAGGGAAAGAGATTAATTTTTGATTGGGGAAAATTTGCGACAGAAGTTACATTCAAGGTGATATGGCAAGAAGAGCATCAAGGATATGAATACACATATTGTATATGGGGCCATTATTAGTGATAATATTTACCTTGGCGTGTTGCTGGTACCAAATCCTTCCCCCTCCCCTTTAAGTAAAGACGGCAGTTTAAGTCGTAAGGTAGTTTGTAGAATGGCGGAAATGCCTGGCAGCTACTCTTATTACATGTAACGGGGCTGTTCTGTAACGGGGCTGTTCTTTAGCACTCTTCTCCCCCCTCCGTAAGGCTATGTTAACCCTTTTACCCCCAGGCTATTTGGAAATTTCCAACCCTTAACCCCCAGGGGGTTATTTTATTTCCCAGCACATTTTGCAGTATATATTTTTTTTAATTGCTCTAACAGCCTTAATTTTTGTCATAGAGAGGTCAGGTTGGTCTCATTCTCTTGGGAAATGCCTGAATTTTCGCAAAAAAATTATCAAAAATATGAAAAAAAAAATTTATAGCATTTTTTTGCAAGGACGTACCGGTACGTCCAGGGGGTTAAAGGGATGGCTTTTGTGAAACGTACCAGTACGTCCTTTGGGGGTAAAAGGGTTAACGTAGGTAAGGTTAGGTAGGGGTAGTTTAAGCTAGTTCATATCACTAATTTTGTAAAATTGTATTGAATATCCCTTTCTTTATGCCTGAGCACCTATGTCTTACACACCTCTTTAATTTACTTTAAAAACAATATATCCTAAACAGCAGTTGCCAGAGAAAACGGAATTGTAAGACAAACGGTATTATAGCACTGTACTGTATGTTTGTTTCTATGCGTAAACAAACCTTTCATCCTTTAGGATGAGGATATGTCTTCAATGGCTCTAGAACAACCATCGAATTGACAACAATGTAGTTATTTGTTTAATGACCGATTGCATGAGGTGGAAGCCTTGTTCATCTACCTGTTATAGAACAGCCACTTTTATATTTGGCTGCAACAAGTATTGTTGTACTGTTGCTTTTCTCTTTCTACTGTATCTTATTTTCTTTTGAGATTTTATTTTTGAGTGCTTTCACTTGTAATAATGGATAGCCCCCTACCTGTATAGTTTCTCTTCTTTGGTTAGGAGTTACTGTACCTAATTAAGTGTATGTCGCCGGTACCTGTATCTCCGATATTTACTTGTCTGAGGGCACACCTGGCGCTTACAGTCTTCCCAGGGTGGTGACCCGCTATGTAGTGCAGTGTCAGTGAGAGCTTTTCGTAGTCCTGTTGTACAAAAAACCCCAACTGTTGTGGCAGAAGACACTCTTGTAGCTTCATCCTTCGAGGAATGTCGTCTGTCATTGGCTGGCAGACCATGACTCCTTTATGTCAGTGTGGTACAGTAATGAAGAAAGTAGAGGGACTTTGTTCTGTATTTAACTCCAATGCCAACTTGTTTTCCCTCCTCTTTTTCCCTATGTCTGACACTTTCTTGTGAAGAAGACATAACTGTATAGATGATAGTTGTGTGGGAATGTCTTTCTCTAAAAGTTCCTTGGGACTTATAGCAATCATTCTCCTCCTTTAGCAGGGAGTCATGGTAATCATCCGTTAACTGGTACCCTCTGGGTCAGTCAGGCGGAACTTAATTAGTCACTGCCGATGCACCAGGTACAGGTGAGCAGTCATACTTAAGGGGGTTTTACACGGTCAAGCATGTTGGCCAACACGCTCATCGAACCTCCAACACAACATGTTTGAAAAGTGTTTACATGTTCAAACCAAACTGACAGACAACCTCAGTCGGTGCCAAAAGGAGAAGGAGCAACATGTCACCTACCCAAGACGAGGTGATGGCAGTCGGGATAGTGATTGCCCTCAATGAAAAGAAAAGGAAGCGTTTAAAGTGGACAAAGGACTGGTTGCTTAAAAGGGACTAAATTTCACATACCAATTTAATGAAAGAGCTGTAATTAGACCCAGATGAATGGCGCAATTATATGCGCATGGATGAATCAACATATTTAGAATTTTTGAATATGGTCACTCCATTCATTACAGATGTTCCCTCGGCGGGATTTGAGTATGAATGGCGGTTCGAGACTGATGACCGTTGACACGTTCAAACATGGACATGCACCGAGCAAGCTCCGCCCACAAAAGTCAGGCCCCGTCAGATATCCGTCCAACACGTTGGTCAAACATGTTTACCCCTTTCACACGTTCAAACATTCTCTCAAACGTTGTGTTGGCAAGCGTGTTGGTCAACATGTTTGACCGTGTAAAACCCCCCATTAGACTGAACATCAGCACCATAGGCAAGGCAGAGTGGGGCTTATGTACCTATCTTTCCCATTTCTGTAGTGATATAGAAGGAGTGTTCCTTAGCTTTGCACACTGCTCTGTGCTGTACGGAACTCTGTTACTTACCGGTACCTCTAGGGTCTTCTAGCAAATCTTGAGATCAGATAGTCACCAGTATACATCAGTTATTATTATTATTATTATTATTTCTATCCAAGCTACAACCCTAGTTGGAAAAGCAAGATGCTATAAGCCCAGGGGCTCCAACAGGGAAAAATAGCCCAGTGAGGAAAGGAAAAAAGGAAATAAATAAATGAAGAGAACAAATTAACAATAAATCATTCTAAAATAAGTAACACCGTCAAAACAGACATGTCATATATAAACTATTAACAACATCAAAAACAAATGTGTCATAAATAAACTATAAAAAGACTCATGTCCGCCTGGTCAACAAAAAAGCATTTGCTCCAACTTTGAACTTTTGAAGTTCTACTGATTCAACCACCCGATTAGGAAGATCATTCCACAACTTGGTAACAACTGGAATAAAACTTCTAGAGTTGCAGATGAACGGACTTGCCCAGATCAATCTTGATCATTGTAAGATGGGCTGATAACAGATAAGGGTATCGTTCCACGTTAGAAATTTTAAAATGGTTTGAGACATGTTTGAACATCTCTAATCAAGCATCTGTTGATTGAATTTATAAATCACTGTGGGATGTATCAATGAAATAATTTTTCTCTTTGACAACATTGTTATTGAAAAGGTTTTAAAAGCTTTGTTCCATGTTAGAAATTTTAAAATGGTTTGAGACATGTTTGAACATCTCTAATCAAGCATCTGTTGATTGAATTTATAAATCACTGTGGGATGTATCAATGAAATCATTTTTCTCTTTGACAACATTGTTATTGAAAAGGTTTTAAAAGCTTTTACTAATAGTGTTTTTCTCTTGCAGATTTGAAAAGGTAGGATCACCATGATACACATGAGCCTTGCCATTTAGATGTCCCTTAATTCTAGAAGATATTACACAAAATGCAACCATAACTTGTTTATGTTATATGATATGGATCTGAATATTTTGTATCGTGTAAGTATTATCACCCGTTGGTGATATGGTCATTTTTGTACCACAGATTTTAAAATGGCGATTCGTCTGTTGTGATGCGAGATATGTTTTAAGTCGTTAGTGTTTTTATAGCGTGCGATACTGGTGATTTATGGGAGTATTCATTTCCCATGGTTGTTTCTTAAGTGTTTAGTGTCGTATTTTTTATATCTAAAGGTAAGAGACTATTCTAGGGGTACGGTGAATTATTTATATCTAAAGGTGAGACTATTGTATTCTAGGGATATGGTAGATTATTATTGAATGCATATTTTGGTATACTATTTTATAATATGCAGGTTTTCTTGATTTTCTGTATTTTATAATCTGTTTTTTTCAACATTATTTATGTATTGAATTAATGTACAATTGTATGTTGTTTTATGTAGTAAATAGAGTATGCATGCTTCTCAAGGCTCAGTGTATGTGATGGTACCCTGAAGGCTGGAAATTTTAATAGCGAAAAGGATTGTAAGAAAGAACAGAGAATTATTACAGGATTTTGATGCATATATCAATTAAGAATAAATTAATCTACATTTATTAATGAGAACTACATCACACTACATCACAGCATATCGTTTGTCGAAGTTTTCACAGTTACAAATCGTATCGCTAGTTATCCTTCGTTCGGCGAAATGTAAACTTTTTGGGTACAGTAATTGTCTTTGTCAGCTTGTTTAGATAACTACTCCTGTTTGTGCATTTGTAATGCTTTGGAGAGTTATATTTTGCTAGAAAGCTTTCCCAAGTTATTTTATCAATCTTATTCAAAACAGCCTTCAGGGTTTTATCCATGGTGAAAAAAAACTCCAGTATTGCGGATGGCTGCTGTTGGTGAGTGTTACAGTATATATTTTGTTTTCATTCTGAAGAGAAAACTAATTAATTGTTTATAACCCTTTAACCCCCAGGCTATTTGGAAATTTCCAACCCTTATACCCCCAGGGTGTTATTTTTTCCCCAGCACATTTTGCAGTACATTTTTTTAAAATTGCTCTAACAGCCTTAATTTTTGTCATAGAGAGGTCAGGTTGGTCTCATTCTCTTGGAAAATGCCTGAATTTTCTTAAAGAATTATAAAAAATATGAAAAAAAATTTTTTTTATAGCATTTTTTTGGAAGGACGTACCGGTACGTCCATGGGGGTAAAGGGATGGCTTATGTGAAACGTACCAGTACGTCCTTTGGGGGTAAAAGGGTTAATTTTGCAAATTTTGTTTTTATTTGTGTTTAGGCATACAGTACGAATGTTGCTCGGCAAGTTGATCTTATCCCTGTCGCTTTAAGTTTTAGCGTTGATTCATGTAAAGTATGAAATTTAGTCAAAATTCTAAATGAATTTTTTGCTTTTGGCGTTAGTGTTAAGCCTGGGACATTTTTTGTGGGATGGGCCTTATGGGGGAGGGATAGGGTAATTATTAAAAGGTCAATGAAATTTAAGCTTTCAATGAGTGAATTATTGGTGCTTAAGCAGGATAGAAAATTTATGCTAGAATGAAGAAACTGAATTACAATCGTATAGCCTGCGTCACTTTCGATATCTCCGAGAATCGGTTCCCTATGTGGTTCAGGATGTGTTTCTCCATATATGGTAAAATTTGTGTCTATATTCTTTTATTTTTGAGTAGTAATGTACATTCTTTGGTTAACCAACCAGTTATTTATGTATCCGTGTTAGGAAACTTCCATTATGGAGATTTCCAGTGAGATGTTTGTCTCTTTGAATAGAACGTAAGGTTTAGTCTTGTATGCATTTGAGTACATGAAGTAAAGTAGTTTGAATAAGAATTCTTGAACGATCAGCATATATGATATTAAAGAGTTAGTTGTGGCACAGTATGCTAGGTTAGCTGGGATTGTATATGGTATGATTTCTTTTATCCTTTATAAAGGTGGAAGGAAAACTTGAGTACTAATCGGAACTCAAACCGCCTGTAGGCAAGCTAATTTTAAAGGACTTCTACAGCACTGAGAGCTGCTAACATTTGATTACTTTTGCGTCGGCTTGTTTGAATATCGTACTGTGTATCTTAGTGCAAATAATTTTACTGTTGAAACAATAAAAAAAGGCATTGTCTTAGACTATTTTAGCAAATTGGCCTCCTGGCTAGTACAGTGGTAACGTGTTTGCCTCGCATTCGCGTGGCAAGAGATCGATCCCCGCCCAGGGCCGTGAGTTTAAGCTGTTTACTGGGGAGGCTACTGCTGTGGTAGGGCACCACAGTGGGGGGTTGGGCTTGCCCGGCTGACGTTCTGGTGAGCATCTATTCTGATGGAACTGGAACTGAAACCAGACACCTTTAACCTTTAGATGGTTTGGATATTTATGGCTACTGTGCATGCACAATTGTTCTTTGACATCTGGATAAAGTTTATATTGACAGGGAGACTATGGCTTAGAAACAATGTTCTTGTGATTAGTTCACAGCTCATATCAATCGGGGAGCACTGGTAACTTATTGCTTGAGAGGTAAACGTGACTGATTAGTTGCCTACTTCGGAAGGCAAGGCTTCTCAGCAGTGTGTCATCTTATTGGGTGACTGGCTGGTCAATGGGGCAGATGTTCGAGTCTCATTGACTGTTTTGCTTCTTCCAGGGTGGGGAGCAGAGTGATTGCGCTACGTCTGTATACTATGGACGAGTGTAACAATTCCTGTATCATATTTAGAATAAGGCCCTGCTGCTTCCTCCGGTGCCTTAGATGACCGCGGAGGTAGCAGCAGTAGGGGATTTAGCAGTATGAAGCTTCATCTGTGGTGGATAATGTGGGAGGTTGGGCTGTGGCACCCTAGCAGTACCAGCTGAACTCGGCTGAGTCCCTGGTTAGGCTGAAGGAACGTAGAGAGTAGAGGTCCCCTTTTTGTTTTGTTTCATTGTTGGTGTTGGCTACCCCCCAAAATTGGGGGAAGTACCTTGGTATATGTATGTATGTATATTTAGAAGGGATTTTTTTTAGCATTAGCAGGCTTTCCAGTATAGAAACTGCCTGCTGTCCAGGACACTGTAGATTATATAGGTTTTTTATGGTATCGCGTAAGGCTGTTTGTGGATTTATTTGGCTCAGTGTATGTGCACTACATAGGTGAAACATTTATAAAGTCAGCAACACTCAAAGATAAAAAACCTCCAAAGAACATTTGAAATATGCGAGAGTCTATGCATGCTATATAGCCCCTTACTGTACATGGTAGGAAAGACACTTAGCCATTTGTGCTGTGTTCATGCCAATGTAATTCCCAGGGCATCCTCGATCTGATCATCGGTATTGGTAAGCCACATTGTTTCTCTTAAGGGTCATCCACATTGACGGTGTGATATCGTTCATTATGATGAAATCCAGATGCATCATGGGTCTTATGAGGTCTGTTGTAGAAACATTGTTCTTGATGATATTCCTCATTATTTTTACCTTTTATATATATATATATATATATATATATATATATATATATATATATATATATATATATATATATATATATATATATATATATATATATATATATATATATATATATATTTCACTTGAACTGCTGTATTAAAGTCAATCTTGTTCTTCTCTACTTATATGTATGTATGTTAGCTGATTGCCATTGCATTTTTCCATGGTTAAGCCTAAACAACTGCATATTTCAGATGTACTATGATGATTTTTATCCTTTTGAGTGATATTGACTTTATGAATGTGCCATCTACAATACAGTATGTAGTGCACATATATTTGCAGTTTTGGTAGAAGGGCAAAGAGATGATTTCTCGATAATCCTCAAATGGAAATACGCAAAGAGGACTTGAAAAGGGGAGCTCGTGGCAATTTCATCTTTCTGTAGATGCATCTGGTCCTCGTGGGTGTTGAACATCGTGCAACTTAGACCAAACAGAATTATATTAATCAACCGTGAAAGAGTTGCCATAACTGCCAAACCCGGCGCAATCAAGCCACTTGAGAATTTCAGCCTTTCTGACTGTTAACCACTTTGGAGTATCGGCCCTTTTGTCTCTTAAATGTATTTCTTATTATTGTAAATCTTGGACTAGTGCTTGAAAACTGTAATTAAACTGTGCAAAAGACTAATTCAAGTGGAATTGATGTTTTACATAGCCCCCACTATACAAAACTCTATTGAAAGATTTTAATGTATCACAAAATACTGCTGCTTCCTCCGGTGCCTTAGATGACCGCGGAGGTAGCAGCAGTAGGGGACTCAGCAGTATGAAGCTTCATCTGTGGTGGAAATGTGGGAGGTTGGGCTGTGGCACCCTAGCAGTACCAGCTGAACTCGGCTGAGTCCCTGGTTAGGCTGGAGGAACGTAGAGAGTAGAGGTCCCCTTTTTGTTTTATTTCTTGTTGATGTCGGCTACCCCCCAAAATTGGGGGAAGTGCCTTTGGTATATGTATGTATGTATGTACAAAATACTTACCAAAGGAGCAATATGTGGTGAGAAAATCTTTCCTAGCCTTTCACTAATTTTGAAAGTTAACGAATTCCAAGTTTCTGTGATTGTCGTGACATGCTGCTAATAGTGGGGTTATAGGCATTTATTGTCATGTGGTAGTCACCACGATCTCAACTGTCCTTTAAACCAAGGGATGTCAAACTATGCTGAACTCATAGCTTTGCAATCAATGGCTTTATATATGAAGTTCAGTGCCTCAAAACTTCTGTCTGGCCTCTGGCCTAAAATTCATAACTCTCCTTTTGCCAACGGGAGAATATGTGTCAGTTTGACTCTTAGATGAACATAAGCTACTATCTAAGTCTATGTTTATAAATAAAATGGTCAGGTTCCACGACTGTCTCCTATAGTTTAGCCTTGCATACACTAGGTTTTGGCAATGGTGTGACTATCACATCACATGCAAGTCAAATGGTGGTTTCCTGGAATGATCCTTTACTTGTGACTGGAAAGTTGCTGCTGTTCTTCTTGTCTATGTTACCGGAAAGTTGCTGTTTTTCTCGGTAGAGAGCATCGACTCGGCCAGGTCAGTGACAATGAAATACTGTACTTACACTTAAGGATTAAGTAATATTCTTTTCCTTTATAAATTTTTACTTACCACCTATTTACTGGTTTCTAGTAATTTTGTCTTTTGCTGCAGGTGCACAAAAGCCCCATGTGGCATCTTTTTTTGATCAATGGGCCATTTTTTCTCCATGTGGATCAAATGGTGTGTGCACTTATTAGAAGGCTTCAGTTCTTTCAAGCAATGCACCTCTTAGTAATGAACCAGTGCATTTATTTATGATTGTAACAGAGTGGACTGTTACCCCTTTTTGCATATAGACGGAACTCACCGGAAAGTGGTTGGTATACGAATGCAGCGCTTAAAATCTGCCAGGAGTTAGTTGTGCACAATAGTAGTAGGATTTGTATCCTTGTCAGAACAAATTTTAAATCCTGCGAATGATTTTCCTTTTGTAGAATTCAATGCTAAAGTCTAATGATTTATCTACCTCAAAAATACAGTACTCCACGCCACTTGTTCTTAGTACTGAGGAAGAAACTGCTTGCCAGTACTATATTTTAGAATTAATGCAAGGTCTCAAAAACAGGATATAACACACCTAAATGAGTTCAAGTGGCGGTTTCTATCACCTGTAATTTTGACACATACTTGAGAACATTCTCTTGCTAAAATACGAAAGATGATTGAACTGCGTTGGATTTAAGCTGCATTTGGCTTCAGTCGCCTTCTCTCTTTGAATTATGAAACAAACCTTTCTTCTTCCCTTTCTTTTCTTCCACTATCCAACAGATATTTGAATAAACTTTACATCATAATAGGATGATGTTAAACAGATCTCTCTTGAGAAGACCTTTAAAAGGTAAATGAATTTTTTGCCCTTTTTATATATGAATACAGATATGAATAAATATATGTATATATTTTTATGTGAATACATACAATTCTATGCGACCCGTCAAAAAAGACGGCTAAATATTTATAGATATGCACACACATGCTCACAGATTGGAGTTTCTGAGTGTACCTCTTGGGGTATCTTCCTCTCACCGTGGTTTGACTCCTCCCTCTCCCATAGGGAGAGACTGAGTCATACGTTTGCCTCGCAGCGTGACCAGAAAGAAATATAATAAATGTATATATATATATATATATATATATATATATATATATATATATATATATATATATATGTTCAAATATATACACTATATATATATACATATATATATATATATATATATATATATATATATATATATATATATATATATATATTTATATATATATATATATATATATATATATATATATATATATATATATATATATATATATATATATATAAATATATATATATGTATGTATATATATATAGTGTATATATTTGAACATATATATATATATATATATATATATATATATATATATATATATATATATATATATATATATATATACATATACATGTACATACATACATACATATACCAAGGCACTTCCCCCAATTTTGGGGGTTAGCCGACATCAACAAATGAACAAAAACAAAAAGGGGACCTCTACTCTCTACGTTCCTCCCAGCCTGACAAGGGACTCAACCGAGTTCAGCTGGTACTGCTAGGGTGCCACAGCCCACCCTCCCCCGTTATCCACCACAGATGAAGCTTCATAATGCTGAATCCCCTACTGCTGCTACCTCCGCGGTCATCTAAGGCATCGGAGGAAGCAGCAGGGCCTACCGGAACTGCATCACAATCGCTCGCCATTCATTCCTATTTCTAGCACGCTCTCTTGCCTCTCTCACATCTATCCTCCTATCACCCAGAGCTTTCTTCACTCCATCCATCCACCCAAACCTTGGCCTTCCTCTTGTACTTCTCCCATCAACTCTTGCATTCATCACCTTCTTTAGCAGACAGCCATTTTCCATTCTCTCAACATGGCCAAACCACCTCAACACATTCATATCCACTCTAGCTGCTAACTCATTTCTTACACCCGTTCTCACTCTCACCACTTCGTTCCTAACCCTATCTACTCGAGATACACCAGCCATACTCCTTAGACACTTCCTTTCAAATACATTTTATATATATATATATATATATATATATATATATATATATATATATATATATATATATACATACATAAACATATATATATATATATATATATATATATATATATATATATATATATATATATGCATGTATATATATATATATTTAAATTTATATATATATATATATATATATATATATATATATATATATATATATATATATATATATATATATATATATATATAGTATATATTTCTATTAAATTCATTGGTAAGGGTATCTCCCTCCTCCTCACTGGCCTGGACAAACTTTGTTTCAAGTTTTGACTCTTAACAGTTTCACCAAGAACTTATCCTCATAATAGGTTTTGAATTTGCATTTTAGATGAAATGCAAATTGCTTAGGAGAATTGTGAGACTGTTCGTTTTTCATAGTTTTCTAACACTGCAGGTTCATCCTTGATAAACTAACCTCTCGTAACCCAAGGGTTTGTTGTATAAATTTCCATCCATTGAAAATGAATTGCATAAGGAAATGTCCTGTAATTTTGTGTAACGATTCAGCCAACTATCTTAGTGATTTCTGAAATGTCACTTGGAGGACAGTTGTGACTTCATTTTGGTTATGATTTCCTAAATTTTTGTTGAAAATTTCCCTCAAGGAACATCTTGGAATTTGTATTGTTCTCATCTCAGTGGCAAAGTAATATTTCTCTAATGCAGCTCAAGAGAATGTTCCCAAGTTTGTGTGGAAATTACAGGTGATAGAAACAGCAACTTAAAATCATTCATATCTGTTATATCCAGTTTATGAGAATTTGCAGAAAACATTATTTCTGGGTCGACCTGTGGCGCCCGGTGAAAAGAGTCCTTCTTGTATATCTTTTCTGATAAAACCTTCCAATTATACCAGAGAAAGATAAAAGCATGGAATGCTGAGGTTACAACCCTCGCGCGAGCACCTTTTGGGTGTCGTGTATAAAGCAAAGGCGCGTGAAATCCACTATTCACAGGTTGTCTTCCATTTAGTTAATTCCTTCGTCAAAGGGATGGGCCGATACAAAGGCCCTAGTCAACCCCCAGCGCCACACCACCCACAGGAGAAAATATTATTTTGATACAGGGCTAGGATACAATCCACGACTTAGCAATATCATCTTAATTACCTTTGCCAAAATGAAAGATTTTGCGAAAGGTATGTATTCACCCCTTTCGTTGTTTGTTTGTTTATGAGCAACTTTATACAAAAGCTACTGCATTGATTTTAACAAAAATTTGGTAGTCATGTTGGATAAAGTATATCAAAATACAAGTACGCAGCAGTACTTTCAAAATAATCTCAATTTTAAGTATATTACAAATATTTTGTTAGTTTATTTTTTATATGCGAACAACATTATGCAAAAAACTTAAGAACAAAAATTTTTTATATGCGAACAACATTATGCAAAAAACTTAAGAACAAATTTCAAAGAAATTTTGTGGACATGAGGGATATGACTCAATGACAAATCCATTAGATTTTGTAAAAAGAAATATAATGAAGTACAAGTTTTCAACTAGCAATAATCGCACCTCGGTTAGCCCTCCTTGGTTACGATACTGCCACTGAGCAAAGCTTGGTATAGTAAGTCCAAATACGCAGTGGAATTAAAAGCAAAATATGACTTCTTGGCATGGCGAAGGCATGCTCTCTACTGAGTGTCCCTCAAATTAACTCAACAGTGATCTTTAATCCTCTGATATCATAGAATGGACAGAGTCTTAGCATCCATGAAAATTAATTTCCATATAAAATCTGTCCTTCAATGTTTTCAAAGACGGATGTGTATATTGTCAAACAACCTCACACAACATCCAACGCCCTTCCTTCAAAACAACACTTCACTCAAAAGAAGAAAAGTTACGCATCTCTCTACCTAAAAGGAACCCTTTTTAAAACTCCCCTTTGTGAGTGACTCTGGGGAAAAATAAAGGTTTCTTTTTATCTCTGCTTTCTGTCTTGAATCTTCTTTTTTATCTTATAACATTTGAGAGGACTTCCCCCCACCCAGAGGGTTACATCCCTCCCCATCCTTAGGGATAGGTTCCCCTACTACTTTCCCCCATGTGGGTACACTTTCCCCTTTACCTAGGGACATTTCCCCCATGCAGGGTACATTGCCCCCCCCCCCCCCACCCAGGGTACATTTTCCTCCCACCTTGAGGACATTACCCCCTAACGCGAGGACATCTCCCCCTAACTAGGGGACATTTTCCCCCTAACTCAAGGACATCTCCCCCTAATTCGAGGACATCTCCCCCTAATTCGAGGATATCTTCCCCCTAATTCGAGGACATCTCCCCCTAACGCGAGGACATCTCCCCCTAACTAGAGGACATTTTCCCCCTAACTCAAGGACATCTCCCCCTAATTCGAGGACATCTCCCCCTAATTCGAGGACATCTCCCCCTAATGCGAGGACATCTCCCCCTAATTCGAGGACATTACCCCCTAACGCGAGGACATCTCCCCCTAACTAGGGGACATTTCCCCCTAACTAGAGGACATTTTCCCCCTAACTCAAGGACATCTCCCACTAATTCGAGGATATCTTCCCCCTAATTTGAGGGCATCTCCCCCTAAGTTGAGGACATCTCCCCCTAATTCGAGGACATATCCCCTAATTCGAGGACATATCTCCTAATTCGAGGACATCTCCCACTAATTCGAGGATATCTCCCACTAATTCGAGGATATCTTCCCCCTAATTTGAGGGCATCTCCCCCTAATTCGAGGACATCTCCCCCTAACTCAAGGACATCTCCCACTAATTCGAGGATATCTTCCCCCTAATTTGAGGGCATCTCCCCCTAATTCGAGGACATCTCCCCCTAATTCGAGGACATATCCCCCTAATTCGAGGACATCTCCCCCTAATTCGAGGACATCTCCCCCTAATTCGAGGACATCTCCCCCTAATTTGAGGGCATCTCCCCCTAATTCGAGGACATCTCCCCCTAATTCGAGGACATATCCCCCTAATTCGAGGACATATCCCCCTAATTCGAGGACATCTCCCCCTAACTAGGGGACATTTTCCCCTAACTAGAGGACATTTTCCCCCTAACTCAAGGACATCTCCCACTAATTCGAGGATATCTTCCCCCTAATTCGAGGACATCTCCCCCTAATTCGAGGACATCTCCCCCTAATTCGAGGACATCTCCCCCTAATTCGAGGGCATCTCCCCCTAATTCGAGGGCATCTCCCCCTAATTCGAGGACATCTCCCCCTAATTCGAGGACATCTCCCCCTAATTCGAGGACATCTCCCCCTAATTCGAGGATATCTCCCCCTAATTTGAGGACATCTCCCCCTAATTCGAGGACATATCCCCCTAATTCGAGGACATCTCCCCCTAATTCGAGGACATCTCCCCCTAATTCGAGGGCATCTCCCCCTAATTCGAGGGCATCTCCCCCTAATTCGAGGGCATCTCCCCCTAACTAGAGGACATTTTCCCCCTAACTCAAGGACATCTCCCACTAATTCGAGGATATCTTCCCCCTAATTTGAGGGCATCTCCCCCTAAGTTGAGGACATCTCCCCCTAATTCGAGGACATATCCCCTATTTCGAGGACATATCTCCTAATTCGAGGACATCTCCCACTAATTCGAGGATATCTCCCACTAATTCGAGGATATCTTCCCCCTAATTTGAGGGCATCTCCCCCTAATTCGAGGACATCTCCCCCTAACTCAAGGACATCTCCCCCTAATTCGAGGACATATCCCCTATTTCGAGGACATATCTCCTAATTCGAGGACATCTCCCACTAATTCGAGGACATCTCCCACTAATTCGAGGATATCTCCCCCTAATTCGAGGGCATCTCCCCCTAATTCGAGGGCATCTCCCCCTAATTCGAGGACATCTCCCCCTAATTCGAGGACATCTCCCCCTTAATTCGAGGGCATCTCCCCCTAATTTGAGGGCATCTCCCCCTAATTCTAGGACATCTCCCCCTAATTCGAGGACATCTCCCCCTAATTCGAGGATATCTCCCCCTAATTCGAGGACATCTCCCCCTAATTCGAGGACATATCCCCCTAATTCGAGGACATCTCCCCCTAATTCGAGGACATATCCCCCTAATTCGAGGACATCTCCCCCTAATTCGAGGACATATCCCCCTAATTCGAGGACATCTCCCCCTAATTCGAGGACATCTCCCCCTAACTAGGGGACATTTCCCCCTAACTAGAGGACATTTTCCCCCTAACTCAAGGACATCTCCCACTAATTCGAGGATATCTTCCCCCTAATTTGAGGGCATCTCCCCCTAAGTTGAGGACATCTCCCCCTAATTCGAGGACATATCCCCTATTTCGAGGACATATCTCCTAATTCGAGGACATCTCCCACTAATTCGAGGATATCTCCCACTAATTCGAGGATATCTTCCCCCTAATTTGAGGGCATCTCCCCCTAATTCGAGGACATCTCCCCCTAACTCAAGGACATCTCCCACTAATTCGAGGATATCTTCCCCCTAATTTGAGGGCATCTCCCCCTAATTCGAGGACATCTCCCCCTAACTCAAGGACATCTCCCACTAATTCGAGGATATCTTCCCCCTAATTTGAGGACATCTCCCCCTAATTCGAGGACATATCCCCTATTTCGAGGACATATCTCCTAATTCGAGGACATCTCCCACTAATTCGAGGATATCTCCCACTAATTCGAGGATATCTTCCCCCTAATTTGAGGGCATCTCCCCCTAATTCGAGGACATCTCCCCCTAACTCAAGGACATCTCCCACTAATTCGAGGATATCTTCCCCCTAATTTGAGGGCATCTCCCCCTAATTCGAGGACATCTCCCCCTAACTCAAGGACATCTCCCACTAATTCGAGGATATCTTCCCCCTAATTTGAGGACATCTCCCCCTAATTCGAGGACATATCCCCTATTTCGAGGACATATCTCCTAATTCGAGGACATCTCCCACTAATTCGAGGATATCTCCCACTAATTCGAGGATATCTTCCCCCTAATTTGAGGGCATCTCCCCCTAATTCGAGGACATCTCCCCCTAACTCAAGGACATCTCCCACTAATTCGAGGATATCTTCCCCCTAATTTGAGGGCATCTCCCCCTAATTCGAGGACATCTCCCCCTAACTCAAGGACATCTCCCACTAATTCGAGGATATCTTCCCCCTAATTTGAGGACATCTCCCCCTAATTCGAGGACATATCCCCTATTTCGAGGACATATCTCCTAATTCGAGGACATCTCCCACTAATTCGAGGATATCTCCCACTAATTCGAGGATATCTTCCCCCTAATTTGAGGGCATCTCCCCCTAATTCGAGGACATCTCCCCCTAACTCAAGGACATCTCCCACTAATTCGAGGATATCTTCCCCCTAATTTGAGGGCATCTCCCCCTAATTCGAGGACATCTCCCCCTAACTCAAGGACATCTCCCACTAATTCGAGGATATCTTCCCCCTAATTTGAGGACATCTCCCCCTAATTCGAGGACATATCCCCTATTTCGAGGACATATCTCCTAATTCGAGGACATCTCCCACTAATTCGAGGATATCTCCCACTAATTCGAGGATATCTTCCCCCTAATTTGAGGGCATCTCCCCCTAATTCGAGGACATATCCCCTATTTCGAGGACATATCTCCTAATTCGAGGACATCTCCCACTAATTCGAGGATATCTCCCACTAATTCGAGGATATCTTCCCCCTAATTTGAGGACATCTCCCCCTAATTCGAGGACATATCCCCTATTTCGAGGACATATCTCCTAATTCGAGGACATCTCCCACTAATTCGAGGATATCTCCCACTAATTCGAGGATATCTTCCCCCTAATTTGAGGGCATCTCCCCCTAATTCGAGGACATCTCCCCCTAACTCAAGGACATCTCCCACTAATTCGAGGATATCTTCCCCCTAATTTGAGGGCATCTCCCCCTAATTCGAGGACATCTCCCCCTAACTCAAGGACATCTCCCACTAATTCGAGGATATCTTCCCCCTAATTTGAGGACATCTCCCCCTAATTCGAGGACATATCCCCTATTTCGAGGACATATCTCCTAATTCGAGGACATCTCCCACTAATTCGAGGATATCTCCCACTAATTCGAGGATATCTTCCCCCTAATTTGAGGGCATCTCCCCCTAATTCGAGGACATCTCCCCCTAACTCAAGGACATCTCCCACTAATTCGAGGATATCTTCCCCCTAATTCGAGGGCATCTCCCCCTAATTCGAGGACATCTCCCCCTAACTCAAGGACATCTCCCACTAATTCGAGGATATCTTCCCCCTAATTTGAGGACATCTCCCCCTAATTCGAGGACATATCCCCTATTTCGAGGACATATCTCCTAATTCGAGGACATCTCCCACTAATTCGAGGATATCTCCCACTAATTCGAGGATATCTTCCCCCTAATTTGAGGGCATCTCCCCCTAATTCGAGGACATCTCCCCCTAACTCAAGGACATCTCCCACTAATTCGAGGATATCTTCCCCCTAATTTGAGGGCATCTCCCCC